>NC_134257.1:12696942-12945260 GCF_965152275.1 Natator depressus | reverse complement strand
GTTAAATACAGAAAATATTACAGACAATTTTCCAGAGAAATGCCAAATCCTCCCCCCACCCTGCTTCACGGAGCGGCACCAGACAAGTCCCCCACCGCCCACTTCCTTTAGCAGCCATGGGTCTAGGGGGGCTGGGCGGGACGGCGGGCAGCACCAGGGGGCGGGCGCCGGCTCTTCAACAAGAGGCGCAGCTGGCGGGGGAAGAAGAGGAGAGGTTGAGTTAGGGGGACCCTGGAAAACCCCCAACCACACACTGTGTCCCCCCTGCAGGCTGGGGTGCACCTGCTTCCGTTGGGGGCCCAGCCCCCAGGGCTGTGGGCAAAGTTTTGGGGTCACAGGGGCTGGGGAGGCTTCACTCCAGGTGTCCGGGGGGGGGGGGGGCTGGGCGGTGTCAGAGGCGCGGTGGGTCTCCTGGGGGTCTCACCTGGTCTCCCCCGGGCCCGGGGGGCAGCAGATGGGCTGGCTGTTCGTTCTCCAGGTTGCGGGCGCTGGGGTCAGCCCCCCGGCTCAGCAGCAGCCGCACGAGGCTCTCCTGGCAGGGCGGGCCCGGCAGGGCTGCGGCCATGTGCAGGGCCGTGTTCCCATGGGCCTGGGGGGGGAGGGGAGGGACAGAGGGTCACACACAGCCCTGCCCCCCACCAGAACAGCACCCCCTCCCCAGCAGACCTGGCTGAGCCCACCCCACCCCTTGCAGCCCAGCTTCCCCTGCCTAAACACCCCTCATCATGTCCCACCCCATCCCCCTTCAGAATGGCCTCTCCCTCATCCAATCCCACCCCCAAGCAAGGAGACCCCCTGCCTGCCTCACCTTCATGTTGACGAATTGCCTTGGCCCAGGCAGCTGCAGGAAGAACTGAACCAGCGACAGGTTCCCATCCTGCACGGCCAGGTGCAGAACCGTCTTGCTGCTCTTTATGTCCTGGGAGGGCAGGGATGGGAGGGTGGTGAGCGTAGGATGGGGGCGGAGGGGGACCAGATCCTGCTCTCCAAATCCCTGGGCAGCCTCCCCCCCCCCCCCGACTCCCACTCAAGAGGGAAGACTGACAGCCCTGGGAAGGCCAGGACAGCTGGTGCTATGCAGGGGGGCGGGGGGGTAGGAAGACAAGGAATTCCCGGCACTGCCCCCATGATATCAGCAAGGTCAACTGCATGGTGGGGAGAAAGGGGGGCAGAACGGAATGAGGACATCTTGGGTAGCTAGGAGGCAGATCTGCCCTCCTGGCAAATTCCCCACCCATCCTCCCCCGCCCTGCACCGAGCACAGGTCAAGGCTTACAGGCCCTGGGGGACAGGCACAGAACCCCCCCCTTCCCCCCCACCCCAGTCACCTACCTGGCTGGTGTAATCTGCCCCCATGTGCAGCAGGGCCTGGATGCAGGCCAGCATGTCCTGCAACCGCTCCGGGGTCGGGGTCCCGACACCCAGTGCCCGCAAGGCCTTGTTGTGGGAGATCACAGCACAGTGCAGAGGGGTCTGCCCTGGGGGCACCAAGAGGAGGGGTGAGAGCAGCCCCCCCCACAGCCAGCACTCCTCTTCCCACAGCATTCCCTGCTGGGGGAGGTCAGCAAAACCTGCTGGGAGAGGCCAGCAGACCCCCGCCCCAAGCACACTCCCTCGCTCCCCACGTCCCCCCAGCTGGATGTGTCCTACCTTCAAAGTTCCTGGCCTCCACGTTGACAGGGACCCCAGACGCCATCACGGCCTGGCGGAGAGAAACTGGGTTCAGTTAAATCGGGGGGGGGGGGGGAGGGGGAGTAAATTGACACCAACTTCAGACATTGTATTTGGATAGAAGGAGTGGTATCTAGTGGTTAAAGGGGTGGGGGGAAGGGGCTGGGAGCCAGGACTTCTGGGTTTGATCCCCAGCTCTGAGAAGTGAGGGCGGGAGGCCTGTGATCCCGTATACCTGGGTTCCCTCTCGGCTACACACTCACCATGAGGACGTTGGGGAACCCGTAGGTGGCCGCCAAGTGCAGCAGCGTCTGGCCCTTGTGGTCAGCGGCATTGGCATCGGCTCCCAGCACCAGCAGGTCCCGCACGAGCTCGGCCTGGTTGGCCGTGGCAGCCACCAGCAGTGGGGTCTGGGGAGGGGGGAGGCCGGGAGACCCCAGCGTTAGAAGGCAGAAAAGGGGCCCACGGCATGACCCTAGACCAGAGGTGGGCAAACTACGGCCCGCGGGACCGTCCTGCCCGACCCCTGAGCTCCTGGCCCAGGAGGCTGGCCCCGGCCCCTCCCCTGTTGTTCCCCCTCCCCTGCAGCCAAGCCGCCGCACAGGCAGTGGGGCTGCGAGCTCCTGCCGCTCTGAGTGGCGCACACACCTGGCGGTGGGGGGGGGTTGGATAGGGGGTTCCAGGGGGCAGTCAGGACAGGGAGCAGGTTAGGGGCGGAGGGTCCTGGGGAGCAGTCAGGGGACTGTTGGATGGGGCAGAGTTTCTGGGGCAGTCAGGGTTCAGGGAACAGGCGGGGTTGGATAGGGCATGGGAGTCCAGGGGGGCCTGTCAGGGGGCGGGGGGGGGTTGGATGGGGGTGGGATCCTGGGGGGGGGGTCCCCAAGAGGGGGCAGTCAGGGGACAAGGAGCGGGGGCCGGGGGTTGGATGGGTCGGGGGTTCCGAGGGGGGACAGTCAGGGGGCGGGAAGTAGGCAAATAGGGGGCAGGGGCCAGGCTGTTTGGGAGGCACAGCCTTCCCTACTCAGCCCTCCATACACAGTTTCACACCCCATTGTGGCCCTCAGGCCAAAAAAAAAAAAAAAAAAAAAAAAAAAAAAAAGTTTTCCCACCCCGACCTAGATCCCCAGTAATGGCCTTATCCTGACCACCCAGTGACCCTTGACCCCTACCTTGGCGTGATCCTTGAGCCCATTGGCACGGTTAGCCAACTCCTCTGCATGACCCTTACCATCCACCTGCAGCACTGCGACCTTTGACCCACAGTAGCTCCATTCTCCTGCCCTGAGCTGGGGCCCAGCCCAGCCCCCCGCCCCCGGAACCCCCCTGGCTCACCTTGCCCTTGTGTTCCTTGATCTCCAGCTGCCCGCACTCCTTGAAGGCCTCAGCAGCTGCCTGGGCAAAGTGACGCAGCCCCCGGGCAGCCAGCAGGTGTAGGATCCTGCCGGGGGCGGGGAGGGAGGGGGAAAGATGTCAGTGACCCCCCTTGCACCCCCCAAACCAGTGGTGAGCTGCCAAAAGCTGAAGAACCGGTTCCTTCAGTCACTCTGGGTCTTCGGCGGCGGGTCCTTCAGGGCCGCCAAAGACCCAGAGTGTCGCTGGGTGAGTAAAAATTAAAAAGGGATTCTCAGGGGAGTCTCCCCAACCAAGAGCTCAGGCGGGCCACACACGACAGTCCCACGGGCCGAAGTTTGCCCACCCCTTTAACAACGGGTTCTAAACCAACTTCAAAATTTAACAACCAGTTCCGAACCGGCTCCAGCTCACCACTGCCCCAAACCCCTGCAGATCCCCCACCCAGTGCCACCCACCCCTGCACCTCCACAGCTCTTCACACCTGCCCGTGCACCGCCCCACCCAGTCTCACACGCTTCTGCACCCCTGCAGATCCCCCACCTGCCTCCTGCACCCCCCAGTGCCACCTGCTTTCTGTCCCTCCCTAAAGCCCAGGAGATCTCCCACCCCCTCTGTGCCACCCTCCCCGCTGCTTGCACTGCCCCTGCCCCATTCCCACCCAGGCTTCCACTAACATTACCCAACCCCCACTCCCCTCCAGACAGACCATCCCATCCCACCCCCCACTATATGCCCCCCCAGTCCTATTTCGGCCCCCCGCCAGCTCTATCCATTATCCTCCCTGGACACAGCAGCTCAGCCCCCGCACACCCCATCTGAGGCGGGGGGCTGAGGAGCGCCATTCCCTCCACTCCCAGGAGTGGGGGCTAGGGTGAGTTTTGGGTCCTCCCAGATACTCACGTGTCCCCATCTTCATCCTGATGCAGCAGCCGCACCGGGTCCATGCTCCGGATCTCGGCTCGGGCCCTGGCCAGCTCCCCAGGATCCAGCACCCCAACCGGGTCCCCAAAGCTGCCCAGCTCTAGGGGGTCAGAATAGGAGGTGCTCCGGGTGGGCTGCATCCAGGGGGCAGAGGATGCCTGCGGAGTTGGGAACAGGCCCAGTGAGGGGGGTGGTACAGGGACCTGGTGAGGGGAGAGCGCGGGGGGGGTCACAGCCCTCACTCCCAACCCACTGCACCCTGCCAGCCCAGCCCCACAGCTCTGCTGGTGCCCCTCACTCCCAACCCCCAGCCATCTGCTAGCGCAGCCCTACAGCTCTGCCGGTGCCCCCTCCTGACCCGCTGCCCCTTTTTAGCCCAGCCCCACAGCTCTGCTGGTGCCCCTGCCTCCCAACCCACTGCCCCTGCTAGCCCAGCCCCACAGATCTGCCGCTGCCCCTCACTCCTGACCCGCAGCCCCCATCTCACCTCCAAGTCCCCCGTGGCTGCCATCATGGTGCTGTAGGGATCACCTGCTCCAAACACCCCGGTCCCCACAGAGGCGTAGGAGTCTGTTGCCTCGTACATGGGTCCTGGGGGCTGGTAGCTGCTGGCCGCGGCCGAGCAGTGATAGTGGCAGTCGGGGAAGGCCGCATGGCATGAGGGGTCGACTTGCCAGGGTGGGTAGGGAGCCAGGGGGGGCCCAGGAGCAGATTCCCCCCCAGATCCCCTTCCCAGCCCCATGGGCTCCGGGCAATCATCTGGATGAGAGAGAGACATGGATGGTGGGTGCAAAGCATGCGGGGGGGGATGAGAGGGGGTCCCAGAGCTGGGGGTGGGGGGAAGACATGTCCGGGGGGGGGACTGAGAGACAGCATGGGTGTCCCAGGGGGAGAGGATGGCACTCCTGAGGGATCAGAGGATCTGGGGTTGTCATACCACAGACAGGGAGTGGGGACCCCAGGGGAATCAAAGGGTATCTAGGGTTGGGGGAAAACTGCAATGGGGGGCGTCCATTTTTCACTCACCTGTCTGAGAAGAGTCAATGACATCTGTTGGGACCTACAGAGAGGGGAAAAAAAACCAAACCAGAAATCGCTGATGAGCCACAGGATGGCTCATCTGGAGCTGAGATGCAGCCACCTCTGGGGTAGAACAGCCAGGTAACAACTGCACATAACACTGTGTGAGTGGCCAGGAAATAAAGGAGATGCCTGTACTGCAGCATGTGCCTTGGGGGGCAGAATGGAAATGACAGGAAGAGATTTGGCCCACACACCAGGAGTCACACCTGAGGTCCAGGGCTAGAGAAATCTCAGCTGTGACCAAGACACCCAGGGAAATGGGGCGGGGGGAGGCAGGGCAGAGGGGCTCACCTGAGAGCTGGCTGCATAGCCCAGTGCTGTCTGCTGCCGTCTCTTCTGCTCCAGAAGCTTCTTCACTGTCTGGGGTGGGACCGCGCTTCTGTCTCCCTCTACCGCCTGGCAAGGGAAGGGAGACCAAGCACTCAGCCTAGGACTCCTGGGTTCCATCCCCTGGCTGTGACAGGGGAGTGGGGTCTAGTGGTTAGAGCTGGGGGGGTCAGGACTCCTGGGTTCTCTCTCTGGCTCTTGGAAGGGAGGGGGAGGGCTAGTTGGTTAGAGGCAGGGAGCCAGGACGCCTGGGTTCTCTCTCTGGCTGGGGGGGGGGGGGGGGGCGTGTCTAGTTGGTTAGAGGCAGGGAGCCAGGACTCCTGGGTTGTCTCCTCAGCTTTAGGGTCTAGTGGTAGGTAGGACACTAATGGGATGTCTCAGGCGCTCTCCGACCGCCCCTCCCCACACCCATGGAGCAATCGTTTCCACCCAGGCCGGTGCCTACACAGCGGATTTTTCCTTTCCAAGCCGCCCCAGGAGGAAAACGTGTCATGGACCGTCTGAGACACGGAGAGACGAAGGCCCCTGCTGCTGGCTGCGGCTGCCGCCGCCCGCCCCATGCCCCCGGCAGGGCTGCCCCTGCCACCCGGCGGCGTGTTCCTTCCATGCTGGAAAGCAACAGCTCACTCGCCCCCACGCCGCCCGCCGGGAAGTGACGTGACCCAGCGACAGGTGGGGGCGGGGCTGGGAGTCAGGGTGCCTGGGTTCTCTGCCCAGCTCTCACCCTGTACCTGGAGCTGGGGAGAGAACCTGGGAGTCCTGGCTCCTAGCCCCCTCCGGCTATTAGACCCCACTCCCCTCAGAACCCAGGCGTCCTGGCCCTCCCTCCTCCAACCACAAGACCTCTCCGCCAGAGCTGGGGCTGACACACCCAGGACTGGGGGGGAGGGGGAGTCAGTTTCTGGGGTGGTTTAGCCCAGGGTGGCGGCGGGGGCGGGGGGCGGGGAAAACGGAGTCCCCATTCCTGAGGGAAGGAGAGGGGGCAGCCCCCTGACAAGAGCCTAGTGCCCCCCCAGCCCTGTGACCCACCCCACTCCCCATCTGCTACCCAAGAGCCTTCTCCACTGCTGCTCCCAACCCACTCCTGTGTGGGGGGTGGTCCCCATCTGACCAGTCAGAGGTCCCAGCCAGTGCTCCTCTTCTGGGTGGGGGGGCACCTCACCCCCTGCCTGCCCTTCCGCTCTGGAGCTGCCCCCTTTCCCTGCCCCCTCCCCACTTCTCATCCACTCCTTGGCCTTAGTCCTGCTCTCCCCGGCCTCAGTCCTGCCCTCCTCCTTCTCCCAGAATACCCCAACACCCCCACCCCAAAGCTCCCCCAGCACCGTCCTAGCTCGCCCCCCAACCCCAGTGGATTTCATTTCCGCCTCCCCCGCCCCCACATTCAAACCGAGACTGAATTTGAGACACTCGCACCCCGATGACACCGACCCACTGGGCAATGAGACAATGTGTCCTGGAAACGGGTGTGGGACGGTAAAGCGCGGGGGGCGGGTGTCAGGACTCCTGGGTTCTATCCCTGGCTCTGGACCGGGGTGGGGGGGAGGCTGAGAGTCAGGGCTCCTGCGACAGGATTCCTCTACCAAAAGCAGGGATAGCGCAGGGACCGTCCGTCCCTCTCTGCTCCGGGGAGACCCTCAGCGGGGGCTGGGAAGGGCTGAGGGTTCCCCAGACCCTCCGCTCCTCCTCGGGCTCGAGGCCTGTCATTGGCTGTCCGCTGGAGAGGCTGTTTCCTCTCCACCTTCAGGGTTCAGTGCCGGCAGGGGTTTCCCGGTGACGCAGAGCTACTGCTCGGGGATTCCGCTCCACGCACCATTGCCCTGCGACGGTCAGGCCCACAGGGGGGAGGGGACAGCCCAGACACCCCCCCCCCCCCAGCGTCACAGGAGATCCCTTTACCACTCCACCCATTAGACCCCACTCCCGTCCCAGAGCCAGGGAGAGAACCCAGGAGTCCTGGCTCCCAGCGCCCCTGCTTCTGACTCACTAGACCCCAGTCCCCTCCCAGAGCTAGGATAGAACGCAGGAGTCCTGGCTCCCAGCCTCTCCTGCTGTATCCACTAGACCCCACTCCCCTCCTGGGGGGGGGTAGGGGGGGCGCAGAACCCAGGAGGTCCAGGCAGCCCTTAACCACCTACCCCCCTGTTGCGTATACCACTGCAGTGTGGGCACCAGCTGCCCTAACAACTGGTCATAGCCAGTCCTTATTACAGCACCAGTCTATAGAGACCATGCAGCCCTAGGAACTCCTCCCACCCCACGTATTATAGCCCTGTTTCAGCTCTGATGGTCTGCACTGAGACCAGTCTAATATAGTTTCCCCTCCCCCGCTCAATGCAGACTAGTCTATATGGCTGTAACTCAGGTGTCAGCTACCCTGTTCTGTATAGGGATTGCTCCAATATAGAAGGCCCCTACACCCGGTGTATTATAGCTATGTCCCAGGCCCACCGATACCGGTCCAATATAGAGCCCCTCCTGCACAATACAGTCCAGTCTATGACAGCAGTGTCCCAGGCACCGCGAGACTGGTCCATTCATAGCCCCTATGCTCAGTAATACCGGTCCAATACAGCCCCCCCCCCCCCGAGCAATACAGCCCACTCTACCATAGCTGCATCTCAGGCAGAGAGATACTGAGCCAATACAGCCCGGTCTAGAATAGCTGTATACCTCATGGGACAGCTAAGCAAGTCTGTATACCGACTGGTCCCATACAGACACCCCTCCTTAAAGTCACAGCACCCCGCTTTTATTCAGCGGCTGGTAACAGGAGCAAAGAAGAAACGATGTATCTCCCTAAAGCAGCCACGCCCCTCTCTTAAAGGGCCAGTGCCCCCCACTCACCTTTCTGAGAGCGCATGCCCCCCGGCCGCCGTTCCCCGCGAGCTCACTGCCCCACTGAGCCCAGCGGCTGCGCGTCCCGGCTTATAGGGGGCAAGCACCGCTCCGCCCCTTGAAGAGGAAACACCACCTGTTTTCCGAGGCTGGCCAGAGTGACATCTCCCCACCCCCTCAGCAGGGCGGGGCTAAAACTAAATAACAGTCTGGTTGTCCCCAGATCACTGTGAGCCCGGATTCCTGGGTTCTGGGGGGTGGCGCTAGTGGGTTAGAGCAGGGGGGCTGGGAGTCAGGACTCCTGGGTTCTCTCCCCAGCTCTGGGTGGGGAGTAGGGTCTAGCACTTAGAGCACAGTGGCTGGGAGTCAGGACTCCTGGGTTCTCTTCCTGGCTCTGGGGGGGCTCCAGTGGTTACAGCAGGAGGGGCCCAGGAGCCAGGCTCCTGGGTTCTGTGCCCAGCTCTGGGAGGGGAGTGGGGTCTAGCGGTTAGAAGTGGGGCGGGGCTGGGAGCCAGGAGTCCTGGGTTCTCTTCCCAGCTCTGGGAGGAGGGGTTCCCCATGCATGACATCAGAGTTCCCAATGACCGCGTTTGCAGAAGTGACACCAGGCGGGCGCACTGCCCAGGGGGCTCAGTATGTCAGGGCGGGGGCGGGAGCTTCCCCCCAGCCCTGGGGTGTTCCCCACGCCACGGGCCAGCGCCCAGGCACTGCTGCTTGGCGGCCTCTCCCCGGGGGCCCCTTTAAATACACGACACCCACTTGTAACCACAGGTTCCCTATGAGGCAACCGCTTGTTCCCGCATGGGCAGCCAATCAGAGACCGGCTCCAGGTGTAACGCAGCTGGTTCCCACGGCAACTAGTGAGTGGTAAGAGAAGAGCCAGAAAATTAAAGAGACAGAAAAAGCAACTTAAAGGGGAGGGGGCAGGGAATGGGTCAGGGGGCCTCTCCCCTCTAGGGGGCGCTGGCTCCCATCCGGCCTCAGGGCAGGGGACTGTCTGGGGGGGCGCGGAATGGGGCATGGGCTTTTCCCCCCTTGGGGGTGCCAGCTGTTCCCTGTAACTTGAGTGGTCTTGGCTTTTGAGGAGGGGAGTCTTTCATCCCTGTCCGTACATCCTGCATTTGCCCCATTGCTCTCTCCAATCTGGAGAAGCAGAGGGCTGTCCCCAGTACCTGCTCTAACCACTTGACCCCACTCCCCTCCAAGAGCTGGGGTTAGAACCCAGGAGTAAAGACAGAGATAGTTAGAGACTCCTTATTGGAAAATTTCCCTCTCCATCGGTCTATGCTAATTAACAGGCTATTTCTATGGGACACTATCTAGCTGTCCATCCCAAGGGCCCAGGTTTGCCGAGTAGCGCCACCCCGTGGTGTCGGGTGGAAATGCTCCTCGCAGCGGCAATGAAGCTGTTGCCCGTAGGGTGAGGGGCGGGCGGGGGAATCAGTGGGGCAGGGTCCGTGAATGGGGCAGGGAGTGGGTCCTTAGGTACTGAGTCATCAACAGTGACTCAGCACATCGCTGGTGAATCTGCGACAGACAAATCATTGGGGTATTTCCCCCACCCCACGCCCCTCTCCCGGCCCCAGGCAGGGGCTCTGTGTCTGTCTGTCCACTGCTTCCAGCTCTGGGAGGGGAGTGGGAGCGAGCCAGGAGAGCGGGGAGCCAAGTTCTATCACCAGCCCTGGCAGGAGTGGGGTCTGGCGGGTCAGAGCAGGGGGAGGGGTTGGGAGCAGATCGCCTGGGTTCTATTAACAACTGTGCCACTGAAGACAGACTGATTGCGGTGCTGCGAGCTCACAGACCCAGAGCGACTGCGCCCTGCCCCGCGGGCTTTTATAGCAACGATAATTTTAGTCCCCGATACACAAGGGGAAGTGAAGAGTCATTAGTTGTAGGAGCATAAACACAGCACCTGCGTGACTCAGAGAAGGTCACCCAGCCTAGGGGAGGCGCCCACTCGATAGATGGCTAGATAGTGGGGGATGTGCGGGGAGAGATAGTGGGACGTGGATGCGTGTGGATAGATAGACGGTGGGGGTGGATGGGGATGGGGATGGATGGATAGGCGGTGGTGGGTGGGTGGGGACGGATAGATAGGCGGTGGGGTGGATGGGGATGGATAGATAGCTGTGCAGTAGAGGGGGACGGATAGATAGGCAGTGGATGGGGATGGATAGATAGGCAGTGGGGGTGGATGGGGATGGGGATGGATAGATAGGCAGTGGATGGGGATGGGGATGGATAGATAGTCAGTGGATGGGGATGGGGATGGATAGATAGGCAGTGGTGGATGGATGGGGATGGGGATGGATAGATGTGCGGTAGATGGGGATGGATAGATAGGCAGTGGATGGGGATGGGGATGGATAGATAGGCAGTGGGGGTGGATGGGGATGGATAGATAGGCGGTGGATGAGGATGGGGACTGATAATGGGGGTGGATGGGGATGGACAATGGGGGGTGGATGGGGACGGATAGATATGCGGTGGGAGTGGATGGAGATGGATAGATAGGCAGTGGGGGTGGAGGGGATGGATAGATAGGTGGTGGGGGTGGATGGGGATGGATAACAAGGGATGGTGGGGGAGGATTAGGATGGGTAATGTGGGGTGGATGGGGTTGGATAGATGGGCAGTGGGGGTGGATGGGAATGGATAATGGGGGGGCGTGGATGGAGATGGATAATGAAGTGTGGATGGGAATGGATAGGCGATGGTGGGTGGATGGAGATGGGTAAAGGGGGGTGGATGGGGATGGATAATGAAGGGGTGGATGGAGATAGATAATGGAGTGTGGATGGGGATGGATGGATGGGTGGCGGGGGAGAATGGATAATGGTGGGTGGATGGGGATGGGTAAAGGGGGGTTGATGGGGATGGATAATGGTTGGAGGATGGGGATGAATAGATGGGCAGTGGGGGTGGATGGGGACAGATAATGGAGTGTGGATGGAGATGGATAGATGGGCGGCAGGGGAGGATGGATAAAGGGGGGTGGATGGGGATGGATAATGGCAGGGGGATGGATAGGCAGTGATGGGTGGATGGGGATGGATGGAGAGGTGGAGGGCATGGATGGGGATAGATAATGGAGGGTGGATGGGGATGGATAGGCAGTGGAGGGTAGCTGGGGATGGGTAAAGGGGGGGTGGACGGGGATGGATAGATAGTTGGTGAGGGTGGATGGGGATGGATAATGGGTGTGGATAGGGATGGATAATGGAGGGGGGATGGGGATGGATAGGTAAGCAGTGGGGGTGTATGGGGTTGTATAATGGGGTAAAAGGTAAATATCCGTGAAAACACAGACATTCGTCCCAAAACCATTCCCCCCGACGCCCTGATCTTTTCCAATCAGCCACCACATTGACAACGCAGCTGTCCTGGGAGAGCTCCCCTCCTCCAACACCCGCCCCCCCCCCCCGCCCGCACTCCCTGTCAAGATGGGGCTGAAACAGGGGCCTCGGCTGCTTGTTCTTTGAGAATTCCTCTAATGCTTTTGGTGAGAGTTGTGAGTGTGGAAACTTCAACATGGTGAGTCTTCACAGACACAGCGAGAGACAGACCCTGCCCCAGCTGAGATCAGAGCCCCATATTGCTGGGCGCTGCCCAGACACACTGAGAGACAGTCCCTGCCCAGGGATAGAACCCAGGAGTCCTGGCTCCCCACCCCCACACCCCGCTCTAATGAATTTGCTGTTCACACACTACAATTATAGACTAATCTGGTGTCTCTCCAAAACACTCCACAGTGTGTGAACCTGGTGACCCATTCCCTCACCACTGAAATGCAGCCGCCTCTGGGGTGAGGGGCAGCAGCTATTTCACAGCCTCACAGATACGCCCCACGGGGTGCGTTCAGTCAGCTGCTGCTGAGGTGGGATGCATCAGTCGGCTGCCAGCTCAGAAAAACACTCTCTGATACTTGTTTCCCATTGAAGCTGTTCTGATCTGCCTTGCAGACACGAAGAGCCTTTTGTGTTCCCTAAACATGACATTTGTTGGCCCAGACTAGGGAAAGCTGCTGGGAGGTGAGATCTAAGAGCAGTTCTCACCTACCCCCAGAGCTGGGAGAGCAGCTGGTTGTCTGGGCTGATCCCACCGCTGACACTCATCATGGAGGCAGTGGGGTCAAGGCCAATAAAAATAATCCCTCCTCATGTGTTTCTGCAGCCTCCCACCCTGGGGAAAGGAGCCGAGAGAAACTTCCTGCCTCCCAAGGGTGAGAGTCTTGCTGTTTAGGAGACGATAAAGCCCAGTGGTTAGAAGCAGTGATGGGGGAGGGGGTGGGCTGGAAGGCAGGACTCAGAGATTTACAGGACCTAAGGCCAGAAGGGACCATTATGAGCATCCAGGCTGCGCCACCCCCCACCTCCAGCACAGATCTGGGGGTCGAGCTAGAGTACCCTCAACTCTGCCCCCTTGCATGTGTGCTGTCAACTCCAGGCCCTTCATAGATTACAAGCCCATGTCTGGTAGCTGAGCTAGAGCAGAACTTTTAGAAGGAGACGCCCAATCTCAATGGAAAGCCTCCAAGGGCTGGAGAATCTGCTCCATCCCTGGGGAAAATCTGCTTCTTATATCCAGTCTGGATTTGTCTGGCTTCATCCTCCAGCCATCAGATCTCGCTCTGCCTTTGTCAGCTGGGTTAAAGAGCCCTCTGTGCCCCCAAATCTCCTTCCGAGGGAGGAGGGTGGTGGAGAATATTGAGAGTTTTGTAATCATTTGATGACTTGGTTTCCCCACTCACTTGGCCCAGCTTCCCACTGGGTGCGAAGGGCTTAACTTCTCCCAGGGGGAGTGAGATGCAGCCAGATGTCAACTAGGCCTGATGGGGCTGGAATGAGAGGCCCAAGGACCAGACCACATTCTGCAAAGCAGCAGGCAGAACAGGTGAGGATGGCACCTTGGGTCTAGGTGTGAACTGGGCCTGGCAAAGATTTACATTCATGGCTGTTCAGGGTGGAGGGGGAGCCCATGAGGCTGCAGAAGAAGCAGAGCAGCCAGCATGTGCCAGGTGCTCGTAATTGCATAGTTCCTCCGGCTCCCCCTTCTCGAGCACATCGAACACCCACTGCTTCTCTTTGCTTGCGGGGGGGGCCCTTCACAGCTGGTCCCCCGCCTAGCTAGTCCTCGCTCATTCACTGTCTCCTGATGCCACCCTGCCCAGGGGGCCAGCTTAGCACCCGCTTGTGACATTTCCAAACCAGCCTCTGCAGGTTTTGTCCCAGGAATCCTGACTCCCAGCTCCACTCCCCAGCTCTAACCACTAGACTTCACTCCCCTCCCAGGACCAGGGATAGAACCCAGGAGTCCAGACACCCACCCCACCACAAACTAACCACTAGACCCCAGTCCCCTCCTAGAGCTGGGATAGAATCCAGGAATCCTGTAACCACTAGACCCCACTCTGCTCTGAGAGCTGAGAATGGAACCCAGGAGTCCTGGTTCCCAGTCTGCCCAACCCCTACCCACCGCCTCTCACCACTGGCTTTTCTTGACATGTGAAGATCGGGCCTGGTGCCATTAAGAGCCAGGAAGTCTTTATCACCGTTCCTTTTCCTCCCCTGAGCCCCAGCCCCTGCCAGCCCAGCACATGGGCTCGTGGATTACAAATACATGAGCAGGGATGTTTGTCTATCTGCCATAGCCCACTGCCTCCTGGTTACTGTCTGCACTGAGATCAGACAATGCAGCCCCAGGGCCAGGGTAATTGCTGTGCTCCTGAGATCTCACACTCCCAGGTGATTTGATGTATGTGTGTGGGGGGAGACAGTGGTTCTTAGAGTCTCAAAGCAGCTTAAACTGAAATGGAAGGTGTTGCTCCAGCTTAGCGCTGGGCTAGCCATCCCCTTGGGGCATTATGTGCAGCTGTTCCCTGGCAGCCCTGTGCCAGCGGCGGCTGCATCTCAGCACCCAGTGAATCATCCCTGCCTGGTGTTATGTGTGGCTCTTACCCAGCTACTCCACCCCAGAGGTGGCTGCATCTTAGCACCAGTGAGCTGTCCCCGCGCAGCGTCTGTGTGCACCTGGTAACTGGGTTATATGGTGTTTGGATGAAGTAGTAATTGAAATTTTAAATAGAGGATCTTGTAGGTTTATTATTAGTTATTATTTGCACTGTAGTAGTGCTGAACCCAAGCCCAGGCAAGCACCCCAGTGTGCTAGGCGCTGCGCAAACACGGGAATATCGCTGCCCCTCTGGGGAGTGGGAGCAGAATCCAGGGCTTTGTAGGTCAGTCATCTGAAGGAGGAGAAACTAGCACCATGGAGGCTGGGTATATTCTCAGTGCAACTTGCTTGTTTGCTGTATGTGCACCAGTCCTGGACAGACATGGTTGTAAACAGCATCCAAGGAACTCCCTCTGTGGGGACTCTCAGCAGAAACCACCAAGGCTGGGTTCCCAGGGAGCAAATAACTCTCCACAGACTGAGGGATTGAGGCAGCAAGCACCCCGGAGAGAACTAAAGTGCAAAAACGAATGAAAAACAAATTTCTTCCAAAGCCTGAACAGTTGCTTGCACACTAAGGGCAAATTGTAACAGCACCACCTGGAGGCTGCTGGCAGAACAAAGACAAGGCCCAGCTCATGTGCCAGGGAGACTGAATTCCCCTGGGGTCTTTGCTGGACCATTCTGTACCCCATACTCATGCCCCCCCGCTAATGCCCACCTCCCCTCTAGGGGGCAGAGGAGAGCTCAGTGCCCATGGCCTGTTCAGCCAGCAAGGGGCTGGTTAACGCCGTCTGGGGTGTCGATTTGGTGATTCAGACACATGTTTGCTAGGAACAGGTCTGAGATGCTCACAGCACCCAGCCGCCTACCAGGGAAAAGCCCCTGCCCCCTTCCCCGATCTAACCATTAGATCCCACAACCCTCCCCAAGCCAAGAATGGAACCCAGGAGTCCTGGCTCCCAGCCCCTGCCCCTGCTCTAACCTGTAGACCCCACTCCCCTCCCAAAGCTGGATAAAGAACCCAGGAGGGCTGCTTTCACCACTAGCCTTGGTGCAGCAAGCTCCAGACTGCAGATAATCACTGGCCCCTTCTGCCTTCTCTATGAGATCCTGTTCTTAGAATCGTTGTGTCACATCAGATCTTCCGAGACACGAACTCAGCATCTCTGGCCCCAGTGGAGCAGAGAGAGAAGGGCCCAGCTAGAGGAACTGTGTATCACAGCGGGGGAGCCAGCCCCATGGGACGCTGGGTGAGTCCATCATGACTAGGCTCAGGGGGCTGTACCCTGCTCAGCAGCAACTCTGGGAAGGACCCAGGTGTCCTGGTGGAGCCAACTATCCTGGGTGAAAAGAAAAGGAGTACTTGTGGCACCTTAGAGACTAACAAATTTATTTGAGCATAAGCTTTCGTGAGCTACAACTCACTTCATTGGCCAAGCGTGACCCTGGGCTGGAGACACAGGGAAATAGCAAGGGAATAGCTGGGATCCCCGCTGGACGTGACACTGGGTAGACTGCGTCCAGCTCTGGAGGGCCGCATGGCAAACAGGGTGTCCGGAAATGGGGGAGGTGTCGGAGAAGAGCAACGGGGATGATCTGAGGGCTGGAAAACCTGCCCAAGAGCCAAGCACTGAAGGAGCTCGATCTAGTGAGTTTAAGCCAGAGAGGGCTCAGAGGGGACTAGATCCCGGTCTGTCAGCACCTCCCTGGTGCTGGGGGAGGTTTTGGGGAGCAGAGGGCTCATTAACCAAACAGACAGGGGAAGACTGAGAGCTGATGGCTGGGGGATGGAGCCAGAGAAATCGAGACTGGGAATAAGGGACAGATCTTCCCCAGGGAGGGGAACTGACCCTGGGAAGGACAGCTCCAGAGACATGACAGAGTCTCCAGCCCTCAGAGTCTTTCTATGGAGATCAGACATCCCTAAAAGCACTGCTGTAGCTCGACCATCAGATCTGGGCTGGAGGCCGGGATCCCTGGGGGTGGTCACTGGGCTGGGCAAACTGTGTGGGCATAAAGGTCCCTTCTGACATTAAGATGGGCAGATCAAGGAATGCAGCAATAAGCGGCTGGCCTGGGAGCTTCTCAGGTCTCCCTGGGGAGGCAGGAAGCTGCAATGCTGAATAAAGCTAAACACTGCAAGGTCATTATTACTATACCCCACGTGTCATGGTCACGTCTTATGGCCCAGCTGAGATCAGGGCCCTGTTGTGTCAGGCGCTGCCCAGACACAGAGAGAGACAGTCCCTGCCCCAGCTGATATCAGGGCCCCCTTGTGACAGACACTGCCCATTCACAGTGAGAGACAGTCCTTGCCCCAGCTTAGATTGGGGCCCTGTTGTGCCAGGGGCTGCCCAGACACACAGCCAGACACAGTCCCTGCCACAAAACATTTGAAGTCTAAAGAGACAAAAGTAAGTTTTTTATCCTCCTTGTACAGGTGAGGAAACTGAGGCACGGAGCGGCGTGGCTTGCTCATGGTCACATGGGGCCCTGTGGCAGCATTGTGTAGCCCATACAACTGGCTTTAGCATTTATTTTATGTGGCAGCAGTGCAAGGAACCCACAGGCCTGTCTCCTGTGAGACGCTGGCATCAGCACTTAGCATAAGGCTTGGGGCCTATGGACTTTGGCACAGAGAAATGGCCTAACGGTGACCCCTACGTTTTGGGGACGTGGGAACAGAGTGTTTAAGGGGGAGCTTTGTTCACAACGACACCAGGAACATGAGCTAACACCAGCTTGCGGATATTTTAGCATGGGCCCATCGGCAGCTGTCTGACCACCAGAGAACCATGACCTACCTATAGGGGAAGGGCCCCGATCACTGGTAGGGGGAGGAAATACACATAAGGAAGAGGGGAGACACCCCTATGGAACAGGCATTAGGCAGGGTGGCATCAGCGTAACGTCAAGTACAAGTCGCATCCCAGCCTGCGGGCAGGAGAGCGTCATGTAGCCCTTGGGAGGTGCCATGGTGACAGCGAGGAAGGTGATGGTGAGGAGGAAGATACTGGCTGACAGTCCGGGTTGTTCTGCACGGGACAGTTCAGAGGGACCCGCTGCCGTCTCTCTATCTACCTCGCTGGGCTGGAGCCTTTGTGACTTTGTTAAATGTGCTAATAATTCCTCAAGTGCAAGTGTCACAGCTGTGCCCAAGGGGCTCCCAGCTGAACCCCAGTTTCCATAATCCTGGGCCTGACCTGGGGACACGAACCTGTCAAACCTCCGCGGGATCACTGGGAATTCTGAAGTAATCCAGAGAATGACTATGTGACTCCTATATCAGGCTCCAGCCGTGACTAGATCTGAGATCTCCTGCCTTAGCCCCAAGCTGTAGAACTGATAAATGAAATTGTTCATAAGTAAAGTTTATGAATGAAACAACATTCATTCATAAAACCGGTCACCCCAATAACTAGCTAATTGACAATTAAGATGCTTGTTAAGAGCCATAGCTGTTCAGCCATCTGCCCTTGTAAATTTCACTTTCAATCCAATTGCTGCTTAAGTCACTGAAACTTGCGCTCAAATAAATTGGTTAGTCTCTAAGGTGCCACTAGTACTCCTTTTCTTTTTGCGAATACAGACTAACACAGCTGCTACTCTGAAACCTATTTCAACGTTGTAACTTCTGCCCACTGTTTGCCATTCATTATACTTGTCCATATTGTAACTCAAACTCCATTTTAAAATGCTCGCTCCATTTTGTAAAAGCCTGCTGCAACCTTCATTTTGCAAAACCCCCTGATGTAGTCTTATTCGTGTAGTTTAGATGTGTGAATGAGGGATGTATGGATGATGGAATCAACTTCCAGCCCCAGCCTGTCCTGATGAAATAAAGTGTAAACACCCAACGGCTGAAGATGCAGACAACAGCCCTGACAAAGTAAGAGGAGTCCACCCTCAAAAGAAAAGAAGAAAGGTACAACTGAAGGAACATCAAAGCCAGGTCCCAGGCTGAAAGTCATGTCTGCAATTGATGGGTGATCAATCACACAGGACCCAGAGGCAGTGTGACGCAGCAAGACCTATAGACTCTGGATTCAAACTAAAGCCTACAAAAAGGATGGGTGAAAGGGAAGACTTTGGAGGGTAACATTCCGCTGCCAACATGGAAGGGCATCGGTGCATGCCCCACAGAGACCCAGCCCTTCCTTGTGCCGGGCTTTCCTGGCCAGTTAGCCGCCACAAGCTCCGAACCCAAGCCACGAACTCGAGCTACATTCAGGACTGGGAACTATCTAGCAGCTGCAGAACATTTGTGTGTGTATGTGTACAAGTATTAGGTATTAGCTAGTGGTTATAGATCAAATTGTTACCATAAAAAACGTGGCATCTTTGCCTTGTCTCCTAAAACGATCCTGTGTAGTTTTGTCTGCATAACAAAGCCCGGCCTCGCTATGGAGCTCGTAGCCTTTCTAGGACACCCTTTGTGCTGAAAACATTTTCATAGGAACCTTTCCTGGGCCCAAAGCCGGTTTCCCTTTCTTGTAGGCCCTACGTCAACGTTCACCCTGGAGGAGATGGAGGGCCTGCTGCTGCTGGCCCTCTCCATCCTGACCGGTGAGTGGTGCTGGTTGCGCTCGGGCTGGGGCTGGGATGCAGTAACGGGGATGAACAGAGAGCCGGGAATGTGGGAGACTCTGCCATGGCGACAGCTCCACCTGCCAATGCTTGAAATCCAGCAGGGGGCATCTGGAACATCTGCGTTTCAGTTGCAACCTCTAGGGGGCGCTGTGCTGCAGGGAGCGGGGTGGGGACTCTCCCCTGGCAGTCAGGGCTGGCCCTGATGCCCCAGGACAGGACTAGGGGGCACTGTGCTGCAGGGACTGGGGTGGGGGCTCTCCTCTGGCAGTCAGGGCTGGCCCCGATGCCCCAGGGCAGGACTAGGGGGCACTGTGCTGCAGGGAGTGGGGTGGGGGCTCTCCCCTGGCAGTCAGGGCTGGCCCCGATGCCCCAGGGCAGGACTAGGGGGCACTGCGCTGCAGGCTGTAACAACAAACTCCTTCTCCCATTACCTTGTTAAACCAGTAACACCCAGGAAAACTGAGTCCCACCCCCTCTGCATGCAAACCATTGGAAAAACAAGGAAAAAACAAGAAAATCCCCCACTTCGTCACAAGGGGGCAGGGCTCTTCCCTGGCAGTCAGGGCTGGCCCGTGGCCCCAATGCCCCAGGGTAGCACGAGGGGGCTTTGTGCTGCGGATAGCAGAGTGATGCTTCTCCAGGTGCAGGCTGCCAGGACTGGGGGGTGACCCTGCCCGTGGACCCCCTGGCTGGATGGAGCGGCTCATGTGTGACAATCCCTTGCTCCTACACCTACCCCGAGGGGCAGCTCGTCAGGGCCATGACCTGGAGCCAGAACAAGGAGAGAATTGTGCGGCTCACTGCAGCAGCAGGGCAGGGCTATGGCAAGGCCGAGCGCGTCCAGTTCCTGGGCGACCTGCAGCACAACTGCACCTTGCGCCTCAACCCGCTGGCGCTCGGAGACGGGGGCGCCTACTCCTTTGAGTTCCAGACCCAGAGCCAAACCTGGAGAAGCCCCCGAGCCCTGTGCCTCACGGTGTCAGGTAATCCCCAGCTCCTCTTCCAGAAACATTTCCCCAGCAACCCAGCCCGGCCCCGTGCAGTGTTGTGTGCGGCTGCTCCCCAGCTGCCCTGCCCCAGAGGTGGCTGCACCCCAACACCCATCGAACCATCCCCAAGGACGGTTGCTGTACACTGCTCTTAACATTTCACTCAAAATCAGATGACCACATTCTGCAGAGCTGTGAAGAAACAGTGGAATCTGGTGGTTAGAGGAAGCCTAAACTGGAGTCAGGACTCCTGGGTTCTCTCCCAGCTCTGGGAGGGGAGTGGGATCTAGTGGTCACAGCAGGGGGGGCTGGGAGCCAGAACTCCTGGGTTCACTCCCAGCTCTGGGAGGGGAGCCTGGTACAGGTCACACCCCAACCTGGGCTTGAGGATGCTCTCAAAGAAGGGGTAGTGGGTGGTGATTGGAGGTGGCTGGGCCCATGGCCGTGCCCCCAGCAGTGACTGGCTCCTCCATCACCCACCCTGCACAGAACATCCCTGCAGGGTCAATTATGGCATCACCAGGACTGGGGGAGCCTCTTCTGGCCTGTATTGGTACGACAGAGCTGGCGCACGGATCCTGGAGGAAACTGCAGCTGGCCAACGCGAGAGCAGGCTGAGCATGCACATCGTCTGGCAGCACCGGGGGGCAGCGCTGGAGTGCCGGGTGTGGGGCTACCAGAACAGGTGCCTCCCCAAAGGGTCCCAGCCCCCAGCCACAGGTGAGTTGCATATGGGGCCTTTCCCCTCTCGGGGGTGCCGGCTCCCATCAAGCCCCAGGGTAGGAACTGGCTGGCTGGGGGGCAGGGAATGGGGCACGGGGCCTTTCCCCTTGTAACAATGCTACCTCTGGTGGGACACAACTGAGAGTATCAATTCAGGACAAATTATTTAGAGGAGGGCAGTTGCAGCCCAAGGCTGGGTTTCCTTCACTACTAAGGCACACCAAACCAGCCAGACAGAGAGGACTTCAGTTTTACCCCACTGGCTAAGCAGAAGTCACACAAGCAATTCCCTCAGACACTCCAGCTTCCCAGTATCACCACTAGCGCCACTCACTATGGGGATGAATGGTTATGAAAACCAATTCCCTAGTAAAAGAGAAAAGGTTCCCAAAGGACCAAGCCCCAGACCCAGGTCAATATACAAGTTAGAGCTTACCCACAAATCACGCTGTTGCCAATCCTGTGGAATCTAAAATCTAAAGGTTTATTCATAAAAAGAAAGAAATATAGATGTGAGCTAAAATTGGTTAAATGGAATCAATTACATACAGTAATGGCAAAGCTCTTAGTTTAGGCTTGTAGCAGTGATGGAATAAGCTACAGGTTCATATCAAGTCTCTGGAGAACATCCACAGCTGGAATGGGTCATTCAGTCTTTCGTTCAGAGCTTCAGTTTGTAGCAAAGTTCCTCCAGAAGTCCGAAGCAGGATTGAAGACAAAATGAAGCGGTTTCCAGGGCCTTTTATATTCTCTGCCATGTGGAAGGACTCCACTTTGTTCTTACTGTGGAAAATCACAGCAGCAAGACGGAGTGTGGAGTCACACGGACAAGTCACATGTCCATCCATGATTCAGTTTGCAGGCGGCAGCCATTGCTCACATGCTACCTTGAATGTCCCAGGAAGACTCCTCATATGTGGATTGGAGTCTCCCAAGGTCCATTGTCAGTTAAGTGTTTCTTGATTGGGCACTTAATCTGCAAATTCCTTTCTCAAGAAGCTGACCAAATGCTTCACTAATGCTTCTTAGAATCAAGCACATTGAGCTACAAGTACATAAGCCAATATTCATAATTTCAACGACAAAAATGATACACACATACAGACAACATAATCGTAACCAGCAAATTATAACCTTTTTGTAGACATCTCACTTGATCTCCTTTGTACAAGATTTGGTGCCCTATAGGACCTTGGTTGCAACAATGATCTATACGGTTACAGTTCATGTCAATAACATCACACCCCTTTAGCAGGCACGGGCTCTAATCCGATCCTAAGGCAGGGGTCTGGCTGGCACAGGGGGTGGAGAAAGGGACACAGGGCCTTTCCCCTCTAGCGGGCTCCAACTCCCATCTGGCCCCAGGGTGAGGGACTGGCTGGCTCAGGGGGGCAGGGAATGGGGCACGGGGCCTTCCCCTCAAGGGTGCTGCTTCTGACCCATCTCCAATGGCCTTTTAAGGTCCTGGTGGACGCAGATAGCCCGGGCCTGATCAAGGAGGGTGACTCATTCACGCTGAGCTGTGTGGGGGACAGCAGGTCTGGACCAGTTCTACTTCTGGGTTCACAACTATGAGGACCTGCCCAGGGGCCCCTCTCTGCAGTTCGAGCAGGGGACAACCTTGTCTTATGGGGGCAATTACACCTGCACAGAGTGGGTCTCTGGCACCAGGCTCGGCTACCTGGCCATATCCCCCACCACCTATGTGGCCATCCTTGGTGAGTAGCAAGTGCCAGGGCAGGGCCACAGCTCTAAGGGTGGGGGTCAAGAAACACAGATGGGAAGGGCCCTTCTGTCACTGACATTCCAACTGGGGGCAGGGCCACAGCCCTGGGGGTGGGACCAAAGAGCACAGGTGGGAGGGGACCTTCTCTCACCTACATTCCAATTGTGGGTGGGGCCACAGCCATGGGGGCAGAGCAGGAAAGCACATATTGGGGGGCCATTCCATCACTGACATTCCAGTTGGGGGCAGTGCCATAGCCAAGGGGGTGGAACCAGGTTCACAAATGGGAGAGGGCAGGGGCCCTCCTTACATCATCACTTGAATATGGGAGTGGGGCTAGAGCATTAGGGACAGAGCCATGGAGCCCCTCCGCCCCATGCCATGCTGTGCCTAAGCCCCCAGCTGCTGTTCCACGTGGGCGCCGTTAGCTAATATCTGGTTCTGCTTCCTCCGCAGGCCCCTCCCCCCATGGTGCATGTGGTGGCCACCTCAGGCCCTTATCACAGCACGGGGGAACCCCTGTCCCTGATGTGCTGGCTGGACACCAGCGCCTATGGTGGAGTGAAAGGTACAAAGATGGCGAGCAGCTGGGGTGGGCACAGCCAGAGCTGGCTTTCCTGCATGTCTAGGTGGCTGATGGGGAAGAGTACCAGTGTGAGGTGCACAACACCCTAGGGAAATCCACCTCCCTGCCATTCATTATCACTGTTATCTGTAAGTACTGGGCGCATTTGACTCCACATTATGCATTACATAGCCAGGGAATGGCTTAGAGCCCCCCATGCACCCTCACCCCATGCCACCCCAGCACCGTCCTTCTCCAAGGCCAACCACAATAAACAAGCTCCCAGCTCGTGCTCCAGCTGGGTCCACTTTGTTGACCAGGCTCCAGTATCCCTGTCCAGCGCACAGAGCCATCTAGCTGCTGAATGACATTGCAAATCAGCCTGTCATCAGGCCAAAAAACACCCATTCAAATAATGTAGAGTTGTTTGAAATTTAATATTTTTTAATCATCGGGAAAAACATGTCTGGTTTGCCACCCTCAAAATTAGCTCTTTGCCAGACTTTTCATTAATTTTTTCATCCCAGCTTTTACCTACAATGTTTTTGAAGGGGCAACTCATGGGCGGCGGGTGAATGAGCCACTGGGGGAGGCTAGCCTCTTGCCCCTCCCTCTCTGAGGTCCCGCCCCTCCCCTTCTGCCCCCCACCTTCTTCTGCCCTTTCCCCCCAAGAGTCCAGAGCCCTGGTGTGTGTGTATGTGTGTGTGTGTGTGTGTGTCCTCTGCCCCCTGCTGGAGGAGCTGAGCCCTGCTCTGTGTGTGTGTGTGTGTGTGTGTGTCCCTGCCTGTCCCCCCGCAGCCACTGTCCCCCCGCCCTGAGTGCTCCCAGTCCCAGAGCACTCCCAACCCCAGCACCGGGCGGCATGGCGTGGCCCCAGCCTCAGCACCCCCAGCCCTGGCCCTCACAAGCACCGACCCCAGCCTGCCTGCCCCAGCCTCTCAGCCACGAAAGAGTGTGAAGGGAACTGGGGGCGGAGCATGGGTGGGGCCACGCCTGACTGTGTGGGGAGGTACAGCCTTTCCTTTCCTTTGACACCTGTTGCCCATGGGGCAATTGTTGAAAATTATAATCAATTAAAATTAAAGTTAAATAATCTTTTAAACAGAAAATGGTGTGTGGGGGAATGGTAAACAAAATTGTTTAGGTTTTTGGGAAACAGACAATTATGATGACTGAACAGAACCATACTTGATCAAAATGCAGATAAAACAATGGATGAAAATTTGGAGGAAATGTTTGCTCAAAGTCAGATTCAATTTTTGGCGAAAGGGTAGATTCAAAGTTTAGCAAAATTTCAAATGCCAAATTCCTAAAACTTTTTTTGGGAAAAAGGGGGAAACTTTTTTGGGGAGAAATGTGATCATTTACATTTTTTCTTCCATTGGCCTGTGCAGCTGCCAGCACAAGGGGGCTCTGGTTTCACTTGGGGCAGTCTGTGATCTCAGCAGGGACAGGGCCTGTCTCTGTCTCTGTGTCCATGCAGTGCTCAGCACAATGGGGCCCTGATCTCAGCTGGGGCAGGGCCTGTCTCTCGCTGTGTGTCTGGGCAGCGCCCGGCACAACGGGGCTCTGATCTCAGCGGAGGCTTCTAGGTGCTATTGTAATAAGAGACGAATTAGAGGATTGGGCCAAAAGAAATCTGATAAGATTCAACAAGGACAAGTGCAGTGTCCTGCACTTAAGACGGAAGAATCCCATGCACTGCTACAGACTAGGGACCAAATGGCTCGGCAGCAGTTCTGCAGAAAAGGACCTAGGGGTGACAGTGGATGATATGAGCTGGATATGAGTCAACAGTGTGCCGTTGTTGCCAAGAAGGCTAACGGCATTTGGGGCTGTATAAGTAGGGGCATTGTCAGCATATCAAGCGACGTGATCGTTCCCCTCTATTTGACATTGGTGAGGCCTCATCTGGAGTACTGTGTCCAGTTTTGGGCCCCACACTACAAGGATGTGAAAAAATTGGAAAGTGTCCAGCGGAGAGCAACAAAAATGATTAGGGGATTGGAACACATGACTTATGAGGAGAGGCTGAGGGAACTGGGATTGTTTAGTCTGCGGAAGAGAAGAATGAGGGGGGATTTGATAGCTGCTTTCAACTACCTGAAAGGGAGTTCCAAAGAGGATGGCTCTAGACTGTTCTCAGTGGTAGCAGATGACAGAACAAGGAGTAATGGTCTCAAGTTGCAGTGGGGGAGGTTTAGGTTGGGTATTAGGAAAAACTTTTTCACTAGGAGGGTGGTGAAACACTGGAATGCGTTACCTAGGGAGGTGGTGGAATCTCCTTCCTTAGAGGTTTTTAAGGTCAGGCTTGACAAAGCCCTGACTGGGATGCTTTAGTTGGGGATTGGTCCTGCTTTGAGCAGGGGGTTGGACTAGATGACCTCCTGAGGTCCCTTCCAACCCTGATATTCTATGATTCTAAGACGAGATTGGAGGTTTTATAAACCTGGAAGAAACTCCAATATCCAATAAACACTTGGGAGGAAAATTCTCCTGGTTAAAAACCCAGCTTCCTTCCTGCCCCCTCCACTGAGACTTGCCTTCATTGTCCCCCCAAGGACTATGCTGCCCCCTCAACCAGCTCCCACCTCCCCATCTCCCCTGGCCTGCCCCACTGCACCCTGCATGACACTGGAGCTAATGACCCTATTCTCCATCCTTCCCCCCCACAGACAGCATTGACTGGTACCAGCTGAGCCCTGGCCCCATGGCAGGCTTCGGAGCAGGGGTCCCGCTGCTCTTCCTCCTGAGCAACCTCAGGGTTTAATGTCTGGCCAGGAGAATCCACCAATGGAAAGAACCAGGGGGGAGTCTGCAGGGTAAGGGACCCACCTGGGTGGGAACTGGGGGAAGGGCAGGAAAAGGGGGGGCTCTGGCTGCATTGTGGAAAACCTGGAGTGTGGGTGTGTGAAGGAAATCAACCCACTGCTGGGCGTGTGTGTGTATGTGTGTCCCTGCCACCCCCTGCTGGAGGGGCTGGGCACTGCACTGTGTGTGTGAGGGTTGGCAGAAGCAGCCTGCTTGGAGGGGAAGGGGTTGCCAGAGGGGGAAATGATCCATTTGGGGGGAAATGTTTAAAGAAGGAAAATAAACAGTGAAAGGGGATAATTGTCTCTCCTTCCCCAGGGGGCAGCAGAGAGGATCCCAGTGCCCCATAGACAGACTCATTCTGAGGTCAGTGAGGGCGGGGCCTGTTAGCCCCTGGGTCCCCACTGCCTCCACATACTGGCTGGGGTTGAGTATGCAGCTGCAGCCTGTGGTCCCCCATCCCCCCTCAGGGTGAACCCCTGCCCCCAGCTGGATGGAATCAGCACTACCTGAGCATGCGCCATAGACCCTGTCCCGCTAATGGCTCAGGGGAGATTTTCCTTCACATCCGATAGCCAGGTCCTGCGCTGGCACAGGAGGCTGGGAGATCTCTGCCCAAATACAGCTGGGGATGTTCGTTGTTAGTGCACCAAGTAACTGCAGTTCACAACCCTGCAAGGAGGTAAAAGTGGGCATGGAACCCAGGAGCCTGGGCTCTCAGACCTCCCCCCTGTTCTAACCACTTAGATCCCACTCCCCTCCCAAAGCTGGGGAGAGAACCCAGGAGTCCTGGATTCCCCTCCCCCTCCCTGCCCCCATTACTGCAGGTACAGGCAGACATCACACACAGGTCTCCTGCTGGGGGAGTGTCCCCTTTTTCAAACAATCTGTTTCTCTGCCTGTGTCCCCGGCAGGAAATCCCATGTGCTGGGGAGATTCCCTGCCCCTCAGATGACGCCAGAGACTATTATAACAGGCCCAAGGGCTATTGTAACTGAGCACGGCCAAGATCCTTGCCATCCACGGTCCCCTCCGCACCGCCACAACCCGGATCTCTATAAGAGTCCACCACTCACGCCCCGGGCAGCATTTACCCTCCTCCATGAGCTGGGGAAACCCACAAGAACCCAGGTGTCCTGACTCCCAGCCCTCCTCCCACCCTGCAGCAGAGCCCTGGGGCAAGGTCCCACTTGGGCCACTGGAACTAGGCATTTCTGGGGCAGTTTAATTGTAGCTCCTATTTTACAGGATGTGTTGGCTTTCGGGAGGCAGGCTGGCCTAGCAGATTGAGAACAGGACTGGGAGGGAGGCGATCTGCGGTCTGCCTGCCCATGGGCAAACCACAGCCCTGCTCTCTGCCTTGGTTTCCCCGAAATGATCCTGCCCTCCTGTGTATAGAATCCTAGAATACCAGGGTTGGCAGGGACCTCAAGAGGTCATCTAGTCCAACCCCCTGCTCAAAGCAGGACCAATCCCCAACTAAATAGCTCTTGGAGATCTCTGGCCGGAAAGCACTAGACATGGACAAGGTGTCATTACCTACCAGGCTGCTGTTTCCCTCCAGGTCCAGCCCCTTTCTCAGCTTTAACACAGTTTTCGACAGGGAATTGCCTTTGTTTTGTTTATTGTTACTGGATAATAAAGTGGGTTTACAAACCCATGAGTTTGGGTGACTGCCGCGGGACAGGGAGGCTTTGCCGAGGGCAGGGGGCTCCGGGGCTCGAAAGCGAAAGGGAAAAATGATGCAGCAGGCAGCCTTTCAAAGGTGGGTTTTTAGCAGATTGTGCAACCGGGAGCCAATCGCTCTCCGGCGGGAAATTAAAAAACAACAACAGAAAAGCAGCAGAAGTCCCTCCCCACAACATCCCCAGAGCAGCAAGGCGCTACTTAACGAAATAAATCAGCAATTACATACACCAAGAAGCTAATGTACGCTTGCTGGGGGGGGCCCGGGCTCCGGCTTCCAGTCTCCCAAGGGGGCGGAGTCTGGGGGGAGGGAGAGGAGGGGCAGGGTCACAGAGAGGGGCAGGGCCTTGTGGCGAGAGGAGGGGAGCACCCCACAATTTTCTGTCTAACCACTTTACCCACCCCCGCAGTGGGAAGAGGCGGGTGCCACCCCTGGTCTCCCCCCATCGCAGCCAATCACAGAACACAATCCCACTCATTCATGTGCCAGGCTCTAGTTTCCAACCTCTCGACTCCTCCGTTCTTCGCAATGAGCCGTGCCACGCACCCAGGGGTGCGGACCGGGGGCCAGGATCCCTCACTTTGCACCTGCCGTAAGGGGGAAGCGATGGTGGTGGCAGAAAGGAGCAATGGGGGGCGGGATCTTGGGCGAAAGAAGTGGCGTGAGGGCGGGGTCTGAGGGGAGGACGCAGGCCGGGGGCGGGGCCTGGGGAAGGGGCGGTGCAGGGGCAGGGTCTCAAGGAGACGGGGAAGCCAATGGCAGGAACTTGGGGGAAGGGGTGGGGCAAGGGCGCAGCCTCAGGGAAAGGGGCGGGGCGGGGACTCTGAGGAATGGCCCTGTGGGGGCGGGGTCTCGGGGAAGCAGCGACGCAGGGGCGGGGATTTGGGGGAAGGGGCGAAGCGAGGGCGGAGCCTCGGGGAAAAGGGGCCGTGGCGAGGGTGGGGGATTGGGGAAAATGGGCGGTGCAGGGGTGCGGCCTTGGGGGAAGGGGCGGTGCGGGGGCGGGGCCTTGGGGGAAGGGGAGCGGCAAGGGTGGGGGCTAGGAGGAAGGGGAGCCGAGGGAGGGGGGTGGCCACGTTCCGGCGCTGGTGGCCCCCCACTTTTAGGGACCGGAAATTCCGTCGCCCCTGCACGCTCCGCACCCCCAGAAACTCCCCTCCATGCACAGCCCGGCTCTCACTGCCGGGCTCCCCGAGCCGAGTGCAGATGCTGGGGGAGCTCAGGGCAGGGACGGGGTGGTGGCTGGAGCAGTGGCGGCCGGAGGCGCCCCCCTGGGCCGGGTCCGGGTCCGGGTCCGAGTCCGAGAGCGGGGCGGGGCCGAGAGGGGCAGCGGGCTGCGGCGGAGCGCGGCACCCAGCGCCTGGGGCGGGGAGACGAGGGGGTAGCGCGGGGAGGGTCCCCTGTCGGGGGGCGGGGTTATGCAGATCAGCCGCGTCCGGCGGCAGCCGGGGGGCCCGGCGAGATCAGCCGTGGCCGCGGGCGGAGAGAATTCTCTGTGTCTGAGCAGAAACCGGTGCGGGGAGTTCGCGCGCTGAGTGACCGCATCGGAGTCACTCCGGGGCAGTGATTGCCGCTGTCTTGTTAATGGGGTGTGGTGCATGGCTGCAAGCGGCTCCTGGTGATATAGAAAGGAGTGGAAGCGAGAGGGCAGTGTGGTGTGGGGTAGCGTAAAAGTATTGCGTCTTTGCTTTATATTTCAGAGCAAGCATAGTCCTTTTTGGCTAAGATCAAGTGTAAGTAGTCTCAGGAAGGTAAGTGAAATATTTTCCGCGTGGATTGCATTTTCTTAATAAAAAATCTACCTATTTTTCAGTTACTGAGATACCATCTTTATTTTTTGTTATATTCCATTTTCCACAACCAAATCTCTGTATGACTTTTAATGAGTGATGTACTGGAGTATTTGGGTTCTAATATCTAAAAGGTATTGTTAACTCTATTCACCTAAATTTAGGTTATTGCTGATTATGTACTCTATGTAGCATATGACTTTAAAAACAAACTTTGCATTTGTGGATCATCTGAGCACTACACCCAGATGTACAGACACTCTTTTCTCAATCTATGTATTATAATTTTTTTAACATTAGCTTTAATACAATTTTTAAATCTATTGTTATCAGTTTGATATCTGATATGTTCTGTATCTGAGAACTTTATATTAAATGGATTTTTGGAACAGGAAGATAGAATCGGAGCTTGCTCCATCCACTCCCCGATCAACTTGGTATTGCAGTACTTCCGGGAATGGTGCACCTCCCCCCCCCCCAGGGAAAACATGGTGGTTCCAAAAAAAAAAAAAAAAAAAAAGTAAAAGAAAAACAACTTGTGTTGGGGTTTTATTTCTAACATTAATCTGTGTTTTCTGTTGGTTTGTCTGTTTTGTTTTTCTAATGTGGGTTTCTGCAGTTGGGTGACTGCTTTTCTTACTTCTACTCTAGTGTTGTTTCATAAAGCACTTAAGTGGCTGGTTCTTTATTCTCTTCCAAGACGGTTCTCACACATTTTGCATTGGTCTCTCAGTTGTGTCCCCGCAGGAACAAATTATTCCATTCCATTCCTTTCCTCCCGCCAAGCAAAGTTTCCCCCACTTGATTTCCAGAGGAAGAGGGATGGGGTGAGGCTGGGAGTCAGGACACCTGGGTCCTATCCCCAGCTCGGGGAGGGGAGGGGAGTCTAGTGGTTAGAGCAAGGGCAGGGCTAGGAACCAGGACTCCTGGGTTTGGGCTACTCACCACTCCCTGTTCCATGCCTCAGTTATCTGGAAGAGGGGCAAAGTCATAGCCTCGCCCGCCCCCTCCCGCCGGGGCTTCAGAATTGGCTCTGCCAAGCATGGGATGGCCCCAGCCCACATGCCCCCTGCTCCCAAGGAAGGACTTGTGGGGCCTCGTCATCACAGCAGCCTGCCAGGGTAGTACAGCATTGGTAGCCCTGGGAGAGCAGCAGGTATCAGTGGTCCCAGAGTACAAGAGCTGGGCAAACTTGGCTTGGGGGGGCCCCCAGCTAGGAAGTGGAGGTAGAAAGCAACTATCGCTGGGGGGCAGGGGCCTCTCTCAGGCTGATCCCTCTGGCTCCCTCAGCTTGGGCCGTGGCAGCGCGTCCCAAAGTCAGCCACCTCCTGCTTGCTGGATGGAAACCACTTCATGCCAGGCGGGAGGAGGGGTGCCAGAGCTCTGTGCATCCCCTGGGAGCTGACGCGGGGGGCCTGGAGTACCCACAGCTGATTGGGGCCTGGGAATACTCCAGAGTACCCACTGGTTGATGGGGGTCCTATGTGCCAGCTGCCCCCAAGGGCACAGTGGGGAGGCCCAGCTGGCGAAGATGTAGCCGTGGTGGTGCCTGTGGGGTAGTGGGACCATGCAGGGCCTATTCTTTGGCTGTGCCCTGCACAATCCCGCCTGCAGGGGGAGAGAAAGTGTGGGTCAGCACCAGGGGGTTTCTCTCCTCAGACTGGGGGGGGTCCTGTGGGTGAGGGGGCAGCATGCGGTTCCTGAAGCAGCTCCAGTTGGATGTGGGTTGGGGCTGTGAATGATGTGGGTGGGAACCCTGGGACAGAGCTGGAACCCCCCCCCCACTGCTGGGGGCCATGACCCCCTTCCCCAAATCCCCCTGCTGCTGCCCCTCTCCCCATTCCTCCTCCCACAGTTAGTGGTGTGGACCCCTCCTCTCCTGATACTGCAGGATGCTGCCCGGATGCCTGGGTCCCTTCCAGGCTCTGCCTCGCCCCCTGTTTGGCATTGGGAGCAGTGCTCCAGTGTGTGGGACTGGGCAGGAGGCATGGGAGAGGGGGGGCTGTGGCTCTAGTCCCAAGATGCCAGGGTTCCCAGCACAGCTTGGGCTGCGTGAAGGGAGGTCCCTTAGAGTCAGCAGGAAGGGAGTTTTCCCTTCCCGTGGGATTGGAGGGTTGGGGACTTGCTGCTGGATGAAGGGGACTGTGGGGAAACAGGCATGAAATGTGGGGGGTACAAATGACCCCCTCCAAATTGGGGTGCTTGAAGCAAGGAGGGGGGAATCTCCCCTGTGGGGGGTGGCTGAGGAGGTTGAAGTGGGGAACAAGTGCTGGAGGGAAAGAGGGTGGAAGAGTGGGAATGGGGGGGGGGAGGGGAGGCACAGGATTCGGTGGTGGGGGCATTGGATGCCTCTGGGTACGGAGGGCCCAGGCAGTGAACCGGGCCATCCAGGGGGATGGTTTAGGAGCTGGGGAGACAGTGGGGGGGGCAGTGTCAGTTAAGGATATCCCTGCCCCACACCACCTCCTCCATCTGCCTCACCATCCCTTCTCCTTCTACCGCATTGGCCCCACCCTGCCCTCTGCCCCACTCCTCCCCGTCCCTCCAGCCCCAATACACCCCACCTCCCCTTCCTTGACCCACTGTGCTTCCCTCAGCAGCTACCTCCCCCCGTCTCCCCTCGGCCTTCCACCCCCTTCTCCACCCGGCTTCCCATCTCCCCAGGCCACCCGGGGCGCCCTCCTCTTCCTCCACGGCGGACGCGGAGGCTTCGGTGCTTCCCCAGCGCCGAGCCAGCGGGGGGTGTTCGACGTCCCGCCCTAATTCCTGGCGCTGGGACGCGCCCAGGGCCGGCTCCAGCGCGTTTGCCGCCCCAAGCGGCAAACACAAACAAACACAACAACACCTCGCCGCCGAACACGGAGGCGGGGTGATAGGGCGGCCGCCGAAGAGCGAAGAAGAGTCGCGTCCCCGCTGAGACAACGTGTGTGGGGGGCTGAGAGTCACTGAACCGACCTTCAATCCCTGTCAAGGGGAGCAGCCCCTGCGCAGGGCAGCCGTCGGGGAAGCCCAGCCCAGACTGGCGCCCGCCCCCGCTCTGCGTCAGCTCTCGGGCTCCTCCGCCTTTGGCCAGAGGCTTTCTGGGCTGCAACAGCGCCACCGTGTGTCGGTTCGGGGGCCAGCACTAGGGCGGGACAAAGCCGGAAGGCCAGGCTGAGGGTTCGGCTCCCCCTAAACCGCGACGGCTGCGCCGGTGGGGCGCTCCAGTCTAGGGGAGAACGGAGGAGCTGAGGGAGAGGGAAGGAGCGTGGGAGTGAACCTGGAGGGTTGTTGGGTGTGGGTGGGAGAGTACGGACCAGTTTCTTTTTTTGCGGGGGCGTTGTTAGGGAGTTGGGTCCCCTCCTCCCATTCAGCCTCTGGGCCTACCAATCTGACTCAAACCGTCCTCCTCTTCTGATCCTATAAACTATCCCTAGTCCCTGGGGAAACTAGTCACAGAGACTGCTCGCTCCGTGACAACAGGGACATTTTCACAAGGGGAAAGGAAGGGAACAATTCTCTCCTATGGGGACCCTCAAACCGCATCTTCCAGGACCCCTAGACTGTTCAAGCACCTCTTCCGTACTGTCCCACCCACACCCACCAGTCCCCCAGGCTCACTCCCGGGCTCCTTCCCTCTCCCTCAGCTCCACCTCCCTTTTCCCCCAGCCCTCCCACCTCTTGGTACCGTCTGTTCCATATCGATGTCCCAGGACTTGATCTTAACCACAAAGCAGAGAAGCGATACTTACGCCCCGTAACACCACGCTACCCCCTTGCTCCCACTGCTTTATATGTCACCAGGAGCTGCTCGCAGCCATGCACCACACCCCATTAACAAGGCTGATAACTTCCTGGCTAAGTGGCAATCACTGCCTCAAAGTGACTCACTGAAAGCACGAACTCCCCACACCGGAGCCCCGCTGCCCCTCTCTGCCCTGGCACGCTCTCGGACCCATCCCCTGGGGGCGCGTCCGCCGCCACTGATCCAGCCACCGCCCCGTCCCTGCCCTGAGCTCCCCCCAGCTTCTGTACTCTGCTCGGGGAACCCGGCAGTGAGAGCCGGGCTGTGTATTGAGGGGAGTTTTCTGGGGGTGGGGGACGTGCAGAGGCGATGGAATTTCCGGTCCCTAAAAGTGGGGGGCCACCAGCGCCGGAACGTGGCCACCCCCCTCCCGCGGCACCCCTTCCTCCTAGCCCCCACCCTTCCCCTTCCCCTTCCCCCGAGGCCCCGCCCTCGCTCCGCCCATTCCCCCGAATCCCCGCCCCCGCATCGCCCCTTTCCCGATCCCGCTCTCACGCTTTCCCCTGAATCCCCACTCCCACGTTGCCCCCAGGCTCCGCCCCTTCTCCCGAGTTCCCCCCTTGCGCTTCACTTTCTCCCCCATCTCCTGCCGCCTCTCCCCCAAATCCCCACCCACGCACCGCCCCTTGCCCCAAGGCTCTGCCCCGAGCCTCCCCTTTTCCCCAAACCCCGCCCTCACTCCGCCCCTTTTCCCCAATTCCCGGTCCGGCATTGTCCCACCCCTCTAGGGTCCGCCCCTGCCACGCCTTTTCCTCCAAGGCCCTGCCTTCACACCACCCCTTCTCTCTGAGGCCCCGCCCTCATGCTTCCCCCTCTACCAAGCTCCCACCCTTGCACTGCCCCTTCTCCCAGTCCTGTCCCCGCATCGCCCCTTCTCCCCAAGTCCCCACTGCCACGCTGCCCATTCCCCCTAATTCCCTGCCCCCTCACTGCCCCTTCCCTCTAATCCCCACCCTCGCACCGCCCCATCCCCCAAGGCCCCGCCCTCACACTTCCCCTTCTCCAGGAGCTCCCACCCTTGTGCTTCACATTCTCCCTGATTCCCCACCTTCACACCGCCCCTTCCCCCAGGGCTCTGCCCTTTTGCTTCTCCTTCTTCCTGAAACCCTGGCCCTGCACCGCCCCTTCCCCCAAGGCCCCGCCCCCAAACCAGCCCTTCCCCCAATCCCCACTCCTGCATTGCCCCTCTCCTCTAGGCCCCACCCCTGCCCTGCCTCTTCCTCCAAGGCCCTGCCCTCGCACCACCCCTTCTCCCTGAGGCTCCGCCCTCATGCTTCCTCTTCTACCTGAGCTCCCACCCTTGCACCGCCCCTTCTCCCAGTCCTGTCCCCGCATCGCCCCTTCTCCCCGAGTTTCCACCCCCGCACCGCCACTTTCCCCGAGGCCCCGCCCCCCCTTTTCCCAAGTTCTCACTGCCATGCTGCCCATTCCCCCTGAGGCCCCGCCCCCGCACTGCTCCTTCCCTCTAATCCCCATCCCTGCACTGCCCCTTCCCCCGAGGCCCCACCCTCACACCACCCATTCCTCCGACGCCCCACCCTCGCACCACCCCTTCACCTGAGGACTCACCCCTGCACCACCCAGTGACCCAGGAGCAGGCCAGACCCGGGAGGTGGGATGGCAGAAACGTCCTTAAGAAAAATAATTTGGTCCCAGCCCCCTGCCCCACACTTCCCAGGTGCCCTCCGGCACATTACTCAGTCTCTCTGGGCCTCAGTTCTCCCGTCCAGGAAATGGGGATGGTGGTGCTTCCTGCCCTCACAGGAGCCTGGGAGGAGAACTACCCTGTGGGTTAGGAAGATGCTCAGATACTGGGGTAATGGGGGAGGGGTGCAGGGGGAGCATATTAGCTCCATCGTTTGGTATATGGTGTCTGTTTGGAAACAAAATATTTCCCTAAAGTCATTCCCAAACCTGTATTCAGCCATAACTTTGGGAAATATTTAACAGAGCAGCGCAGTTTTCCCCCTTGTAGCCAGCCCCTGACCTGGCACCAGCCCCCAGTTCTGCCCCCTTCCTGCCACTCACCTCCTGACTCTGGCTTGGTGCCCCTGGGCCCCTCGTAGCAGGGGGCTGTCCAGGATGGTGCAGGGGGGTCTCTCCTTGCAGCCATGAGGGTGTGTCTGGTGGGTGCTGTCACCTCTGCCAGAGACCCCCAAGAAACCCACTAGCTTCCTCTGCATGTGGGGAAGGGGTCCTACTTTCTGACTTGGGCTGTGGGGGGAGGGGAGTTTCCATGATGTCAGAACCCTGGGGTGGAGGGGCTCGAATCATGACTCTGAAGTGGCAGGGCAGCCGCCCTCCCGCCCCCCACCCCCGCTCACATTCGGCTAGGGGGCTGGGCTGGGATCTCTAGGGAGGGAGACACAGGAAAAAACAGCTGCCACTATGGAACCCAGGAGTCCTGGCTCCCAGTCCCCTGCTCTAACCTCTAGACCCCACTCCGCGCCCAGAGCCAGGGAGAGAACCCCGGGGTCCTGGCTCCCAGTCCCTTGCTCTAACCTCTAGACCCCACTCTGCTCCCAAAGCCAGGGAGAGAACCCAGGAGTCTTGGCTCCCAGTCCCCTGCTCTAACCTCTAGACCCCACTCCGCGCCCAGAGCCAGGGAGAGAACCCAGGGGTCCTGGCGCCCAGCCCCCACCCCGCTCTGACCACTAGACCCCACTCCCCTGCCTGGGTGGTGCAGGGGTAACTGTGTCTGTGTCCCAGCTCTGCTAAGGGCCTTAACTGCTTTTCCTAAAGTGCTTACTTCCGAATCCATCACATCTGCCCCCGCCCTGTGTGGGGGCACCAGTACTGTGCGGGGTTGTGATGGGAAATCATCCAAGCTGGCCCTAGGGAGATGTGTGAGTTCCTGCCGCCCTCTGCTGGTGGGTCTGAGCCCTGCGCTGTGTGTGTGTGTGTGTATGTGTGAGACACTGTGTTTGTATCCATGTCAGTGTGTTGCTGGGCTAACCAGTAGGAAATGGTTTTGCAGGACTTTGTATCCTGCAGGAGGTGACACACACACACACAAACACACCACAGCTACCACACACACCTCCACAACTCCACACAGCCAGCCAGTCACACGCCCTGATGCACAAAGGGACTCACACAATCCCAAGCACACCTACAGACACTCACACACAACACACCAGGGGCACACATTAGCCCCAAAGAGAGGGACAATCACACCCCCAGCCACACTCATAATCACCCACACACACACCAGAATATTCACAATCATGCTCAGAGACACAACCACACACAGTTCACTCCCACTGCTGCCAACACAAGGACCTCCCGCCCCAGGCAGCATGTGTCGAGGCCTGTGGAACTCACTGCCACTGGACAGCTACCAATAGGAATGGACCTTTCTAGGAGACCAAGAGACATAGGCGTGGTGGAAGAGGCGGATGGGCTCCCAAGGTCTGACCTGGGCTGAGACTGGGCTAGAGGGGCCCATGGGTCTGATCTAGAACAGTCTGTCCAGCAGCGGGCAGTGTGACCCACACACAAACCCACCAGAAGCACCTTTCTTAGCGGGTCTCCCAGGCCACCCCACCCTGCCCCTGGTTGAGTAACCACGTCGCAACCTGGCCCCACCCCCTCACTCCCACACGCTGGCAGGCTGGGTAACTGCCAAGGGATTGCATAAGAGTCAGAGCCAGGGAGAGAACCCAGGATTCCTAGCTCGCCCCTCCCCCGCCCCAATCTAACCACTAGACCCGACTCCCCTACCAGGGCTGGGGATAGAACCCAGGAATTCTGACCACCAGCCCCCCCCACCCAACCACTAGACCCCACTCCCCTTTTAGATTTTAGGCTCACTGCCTCTTCTATCCACCTACCCCACCCTCTCCATCTGTCCATCCCTTTGCTGCACGTTTTGGAGTGTCACCCCTGCTCTGTACTCCTCCAGTGCAGCCCAAGGCCTTCCCTCCCCGCAACCACATATCCTCTCCCCCCTGGTGCTGGATCATCTGCTTGGCCCCCCACTCCCTCTCGGAGCACGCTGTGCGGCGTGGCTGGGGATTGTGCAATGGCCGAGCACCAGGCAACGCGGAACGGAAACCACAGGCCCTGCCCCACCCCACCTGAGCTGCCCCCCAGATGCACTGGAGCCCAGCACCCCGCACCTGCACCCTCCTGAGCCACAGGGGGTGAGCTGAAGCCCCCACCACACTCCGCAGAAGGGCGAAGGGCCAGGCCAGCCAGCCCTTGTAGGATGGGGGAATCGCCATCAGGGTCAATGGTATGGGGGCTGTGATGCATGGAGAAGCAGTCGGCAGAAGGCAGCAGAGCGTGCACACACACAAACACACACACACAATTGCAAATATTCACAAACACATGCATGAATCCAGCCACAGGCATACATTATTACTAACATACACAAACACCTGCACAAATCCAGCCACACACCAACACAACTGCTAACAGATGCAAACACATGCACAAATCCAGCCACATGAACACACACACCTGCACAGCCACACACAGAACCCACCCCCCACAGCTACACAAATACCTGCCCACACACACAACCCCTGCAGAACCCAAGACATACACAAACGTGCACAAATCCGTACACACACACATCCCATCCCCATCCTATACACACACCTTGGGTCACTGCAACACTTAACACTTCAGTTGGATGGGGTGCCCAGTACCGTGTCTATTCTCTGCCCCCCGGGGCCCATAGGGGGTGGATTGGGGGTGTGGCTGGGCCACCCTGTGCTGTGGCTATTCCCTGCCCCTCAGAGCTCATAGGGGGCAGATTGGGGGCTGAGGGGGCACAATCGAATGCCAGCCAAGGGGGGGTTAGAGGTGGGGAGGGGGCTGTGGTTTCTGCACCACCCGGTTCCTGGCACAGGCTCCTTCGAGGTTTTGCATTTCTTGGTAGTTTTCACCCCATCACCATTAGCTGCCCAGCCCCCTCCTGCTGTGCGAGATGGTTAAGGAGGGGATGGGAAGAACCCAGGAGTCCTGGCTCCCAGCCCCAGCTGGGCTAACATACCCGACCCCACTCTAACCCCAGAGCTGGGAATGGAACCCAGGAGTCCTGGGGGCTACTGGTTAGAGCAGGAGGAGCCAGGACTCCTGGGTTCTATTCTCAGTGCTGCTGTGTGACGCTGGGCCTCTGTTTCTCCTACCACTTTTTGGGTATGGAGACTGTAAACTCTTTGGGGAAGGGCCAGCTTCTCGCTGTGTCTGGGCAGCGCCTCGCCTAACAGGGCCCTGATCTCAGCTGGGGCAGGGACTGTCTCTGTGTCTGTGCAGCCCCCATCACAACGGGGACCTTGCTTCTGCCCCAGTCTCTTTAGGTGCTACTGTTGTACAGATCAATAGTCCTGAATACTAAAAGGCATGGCACCGCCATTGCCTTGCAAGGGCTAAATGTGATTCTTATCCCTGTGGCCCCCCGTGCATCCTCCCCCCACCCCAGTTCCCTGATTTTCCGCCCTGAGCCCCTTGTGCCGCTGCCCTCATCAATGGCAGCGCAGAAAGCCACCCAGCCCTAGCGCCAAAAGAAGAAGAAGACGGGGAGGAAAAAAAGGTTTGCAAAAATCAGTCACACCAATAGGAAACCAGCCCCGGCGGAATTGCTCAGGGAAATTGTCTGATTTGCAGGGTGCTGCGGAGCTTTGTTGTGGCAGTTTCCCGGGGATCAGCCTAGAGCCTGCATATGCTATCAGCCAGGGTGGGGCAGTGGGAGCCCATGTCCCCCCAACCCCCAATCAGCTGAGGGTACTCCACGCCCCCTGTCAGCTCTCGGGGGATGGGTAGAGTGCTGGCACCCTCCTTCCCCCCGCAAATCACCCAGGAGGCAGGAGGTGGACGGCTCTGGGATGCTCCCAGCACCCAGGCTGAGGGAGCCAGAGGGACCAGCCCGAGACGGGCCCCCACCCCCCAGTGATAGGTGCTGTCTACCCCCACTTCCTAGCTGGGGGGCCCTTCCAGCAAAGCTTCCCCCCACTTGATTTCCAACAGGAAGGGGGAGGGGGTGAGTCTGGGAGCCAGGACTCCTGGGTTTAGGCCACTCACATCTCCCTGTTCCATTCCTCAGTTTCTCCATGGAAGAGGGACAAGGACATAAATGCCCCCCAACCCCCACCCCTCAACAAAGGCTTCAGAGGTGGTTCTGCCAAGGAGGGGATGGCCCCAGCCAGGGTGGCAAGCTCAGGGGTGGGATCCCTGCCTGCCCCAAGGGGGGCTGCGCCGGGTAGGACAGGAGAGGAAGATGCAGCCAGGGCTGTTGCTACCTCAACACAGGAATAAAATCCAGGACAGGGCCGTCTTTACTGGTCCCTGGGGCGGGGCACCAGGGCGGGCGGGATGGTCCAGGCAGAACCACAGGCCCAACCGGCCTGGAGCAGCCAGATAGAGCGGGTGCCCCCTAGCAGGGGACCATTCCCCACCCACCTGAGCCAGCCAGTCACTGCCCTGGGGCCCAGTCAGAGGCAGAGCCCCCCAGAAGGGAAAGGCCCTGTGCCCCATTCCCTGCCCACCTGAGCCAGCCAGTCCCTGCCCTGGGGCCCAGTCAGAGGCAGAGCCCCCCATTCCCTGCCCACCTGAGCCTGCCAGTGCCTGCCCTGGGGCAGATCGGAGCTGGCGTCCCTCAGAGGGGAAAGGCCCCATGTCCCAATCCCTGCCATAGACCTGAATGTGATTTTAGTCAGTTTATTCAGAACAATGGGAATTACAGAACGCCACAAAAACCATCCGGGATCCCCCCCCACACCTGACATCTGCTCCCCCACCTCCGCTCAGCCCCACCAACCCTCCCACCGCCAGCATCTGGTCACCCCCCTTACACTGACCCCCCACCTTGCAGAAGAGGGGACAGCTGGACTGGGCTAGGCCCCCAAAAACTCCACGCCAGATAGGCATGTCCCACCCACACTCCTTCCCTAACATGGGTGTGGCTACCTACACCCCTTTGTGCACCCCTTTGGGGGTGGGGCTCCCCGAGCCCCTCCCAGGCAGGACAGGGCCATCAGGCCCAGCTGTGCTGCTGGAGGGTCTTGAGGGCCAGGGTCCAGCGCTCCAGCCACTGCTGCAAGGTGAGGCCCTGGCGGTGCTCCGCCGGCAGGGAGAACTGCCCCGGCTGCTCCCACCTGAACACAGGGACGGGGAGAGAGCCGGGAGGGGGTGAGATGGCTCCTTCCGGCCCCGCCCCTCACAACTCCGCCCCAGCATAGACACCCCTGTTGGTGACACTGGGCACTACTCTAGGTAACTCGGGAGGGTGGAAGACCACGAGTGTCGATGAAGCCCTCTTGCTCTAGGCCCAGGCAAACTGAAGCCCCTCCGCTCCTTGAACTTTCTGTGACCCTGCAAAACTATGAGGAAGCTAGCACACAAACAGACAGGTTTGCACACGGCTCGGTAGCCAAGTCCAGCTTCGGCCTGGGAAACATATAGATAAGGCAGAAATGTTTAGCAAAAACTAGTAACAAATAGGACCAAATAAGGCAAGGCTTGGGCAATGCTACTGAGGAAAAACACAACTGGCTGCTTTAGCTGATTGGCTATGGTATTGTATGGGGCAACAGGTAATTGGTCGCATAAACTTGTGTAGTGAAGTAGGCAAAGGTATAAAATGTATACTGGAATCTGCATGCGGGGCTGCAGGATTTGAGACAGCTCAGTCTCCCTGCGCCCTATTTGAAGCTTCAAATAAATCTCTCTGCTTCTCCACCCCGTTGTGGTCATTGGCGCGACGCATACCGGGCAACGAACCCAGCTGTTGCTTGCCTCGGGCACTCTGTGCCAGCAACAGTTCTTGGAACCCCAGATGGGACTCGAGGCTGCTATTTAGCCTTGCCCGGACCCCTCCTGGTGGTCGACGGATTGTGGCGACGCCCGACGCCCAGCGCGCACCGGTGAGTTCATCGGGAGGCCTTAGAGGAGATGCGATTTGCTCGACCCTGGAGGGCACAACGGTGCAACGCGCCCCTATAGTGGAGAAGCAACTGCGGGTGACGGTGGGGAACTGGTCCCTTGGAAAAGGTAGGAACAGTCCAGTGGTCTGGACTTTCTCTGTTAAGACCTGGGGATGCCCAGAGTCGTCCGGGAATATGGGACAGGGACAGAGTACTACAGGCAGGGCACAGTGCACGCCCCTAGAATGCATTCTAGCAAACTGGAAAGTGTTTGGATCGGATCCAACGACAAAAGGCAAATTAAAAAGGTTCTGTACAGTAGACTGGCCTCAATATCAGCTAGAGGACCAGGAACAGTGGCCACCAGGAGGGTCAGTCAATTATAATACGATCCTCCAATTAGTTCTGTTTTGTCAGCGAACGGGTAAATGGAATGAACATCTGTATGCACAAGCATTTATGGCTTTAAGAGATAGAACAGACATTCTACAGAGATGTAATTTGACTCCAACAGGACTGGTAGTAGCTAATGTTAGCCCCCAGAACCCCCCCAATGTTGTAATGGCAGATTCGGTGTCCCCTTCAGCCCCCACAGTGGGACTCTTATAAGGGTAGGATGCCTCGGGTTACAGAGATTGCCCCCTCAGTGGGACTCTATCCTTTGCTTACCGAGACTGTTGTGGCTTGCCCAGGGGTAGACGGACACCAGGCCACCATCATGCAAGTTTACACCCATGTGCCATTCAATCCAATAGACCTAGCAGCTTTTAAAACACAGGCTGGGGAATTCTCCATGAACCCAAGCCGGTTTATTTCAGTCTTCAAGGGGTGCCTCAGTAGTCACAAGCCGGACTGGGACAACTGTAATATCCTCCTGAGAACCTTGTTGTCTGAGGTGGAGCGGAATCAGGTTACAGCTAAGGCAAGGGAGGAGGCACAGCAGAGACACGAAAGGGATCCAAATAATGTCCCCCTAGCAGAGCTCCAGCCCTGGGTCTGCCGGATCTCTCTAAGCCATTCCGATTGTATATACATGAACGAAATGGGGTGGCCCTGGGAGTGCTAACCCAGTTGTTGGGGACCTGGAAACGTCCTGTGGCTTATTTTTCCAAACAACTTGATCAGGTTGCAAAGGGTTGGCCGGCATGTTTACGGGCGGTCGCGGCTACTGCCCTAGTACTCGAGGAAGCCGAGAAGCTAACACTGGGAGGGGTTATGCAAATATATACTCCCCATATGGTCCGAACCCTGCTGGACACCACGGGTGGTCTCTGGCTCACCCAGGCTCGGATAGCTCGGTATCAGGCTAAGCTGTTAGAGAACCCCGAGGTCACCCTGCAGTCTTGCCCCTCCCTTAACCCAGCCACCCTCTTGCCAGAAACAGAGGAACAGGAACACAACTGTTTAGAGATCATAAATGCCCAATACTCCAGCCGCCAGGACTTAAAGGATCAGCCGCTCCCAAATGCGGATTATGAGTGGTACACTGATGGTAGCAGCATTGTCATGAATGGGCAAAGGAGGGCGGGTTATGCTGTCGTGACCTTCCAGAGGAAACTAGCTGAGAAACTTGGTCTTCAGGAATCATAGAATCATAGAATATCAGGGTTGGAAGGGACCTCAGGAGGTCATCTAGTCCAACTGCCTGCTCAAAGCAGGACCAATCCCCAATTAAATCATCCTAGCCAGGGCTTTGTCAAGCCTTGACCTTAAAAACTTCTAAGGAAGGAGATTCCATCACCTCCCTCGGTAACGCATTCCAGTGTTTCACCACCCTCCTAGTGAAAAAGTTTTTCCTAATATCCAACCTAAATCTTCGCCACTGCAACTTGAGACCATTACTCCTTGTTCTGTCATCTGCTACCACTGAGAACTGAGAAACTTCCTTTCTAGAGGAAACTAGCTGAGAAACTTGGTCTTCAGGAATCATAGAATCATAGAATCATAGAATATCAGGGTTGGAAGGGACCTCAGGAGGTCATCTAGTCCAACTGCCTGCTCAAAGCAGGACCAATCCCCAATTAAATCATCCTAGCCAGGGCTTTGTCAAGCCTGACCTTAAAAACTTCTAAGGAAGGAGATTCCATCACCTCCCTCGGTAACGCATTCCAGTGTTTCACCACCCTCCTAGTGAAAAAGTTTTTCCTAATATCCAACCTAAATCTTCGCCACTGCAACTTGAGACCATTACTCCTTGTTCTGTCATCTGCTACCACTGAGAACAGTCTAGATCCATCCTCTTTGGAACCCCCTTTCAGGTAGTTGAAAGCAGCTAACAAATCCCCCCTCATTCTTCTCTTCCGCAGACTAAACATCCCCAGTTCCCTCAGCCTCTCCTCAGAAGTCATGTGTTCCAGACCCCTAATCATTTTTGTCGCCCTCCGCTGGACTCTTTCCAATTTTTCCACATCCTTCTTGTAGTGTGGGGCCCAAAACTGGACACAGTACTCCAGATGAGGCCTCACCAATGTCGAATAGAGGGGAAGGATCACGTCCCTCGATCTGCTGGCAATGCCCCTACTTATACGTCCGAAAATGCCATTGGCCTTCTTGGCAACAAGGGCACACTGTTGACTCATATCCAGCTTCTCGTCCACTGTAACCCCTAGGTCCTTTTCTGCAGAACTGCTGCCTAGCCATTCGGTCCCTAGAGGGGACAGTCAGGGATGTGAAGAGGAGCGGGGTGGGTGCTGGGAATGGGGTACAGTCAGAGGTGTGAAGGCGAGCGGGGTGGGTGCTGTGCATGAGGAATCGGGGACAGTCAGGGATATGAAGGGGAGCTGGGTGGGTGCTGGGAATGGGGGACAGTCAGGGATGTGAAGGGGAGTGGGGTGGGTGCTGGGAATGGGGACAGTCAGGGATGTGAAGGGGAGCGGGGTGGGTGCTGTGCATGAGGAATGGGGACAGTCAGGGATGTGAAGGGGAGTGGGGTGGGTGCTGTGCATCAGGAATGTGTACGCCATGAGGAATGGCATGTGTAGGCCAGTTGCAGTTGTTTCCTATTGTTAGACGAGTAGGAGTTAGGCTTAGTGTGCCTATGGGTTGGGCTCCACCGTTAGGGTTCCTATGGGTAGGGCAACCTGCCCTAGGTTTAGGGTTCCTATCGGTAGGCGACTTGGAGTTCCGGTTAGAGTTTCTATTGTAGTAGTAGGATTTTATGTTGTTATATTATATAATCTAGAACAAAGGCTAAAGAATAATATTGCATGTATTAAATGTATTGGTGTATAATCAGAATCTGTGTCTGAGCTGATTTCAAGGCATTAACATGCCATTTCAGGTCACCACTTTGTTCCAAAGAGGTTTAGCATTTTAAAATAAGTAAAAGAATACATTCGTTGTGTTTCTTCTGCCTTGCAACTTGATGTTCCTATTCAAAATGTACTGTGTAAATCAATTCTGTTATGTGTGTGAACGAGGAACGTGTGTTAAGAGTTAAGTGTGAAGGCCATCGCAGAAGCAGATGTTCTAGGGAGGAACCAAAGACAGAAGCAAGGGCGCCAGAAGATTACAACACGTCCCTATTGGCATTTCAGAAGAGGGCAGATTGACGACTCTAAAGTTGAGACAGGCACCTATCAATGGGGACAAAATAGCTGTGACCATAACCAGCATGGGGTAACTCCCTGAGAGACTTGATGAAAGAACAAGATAAAGGATGAGAAGGACAATTTAAGAAAACAAGCACTCGTCAAACAACAATTGATTACAGCATGATGGTGCACAACTTATTGGTCCCAATGAAGGAAAATCACTATATAAACAGGGTCCCTTGCATAGAAACTTTGGGTTCATCCTGCCAAGACTTCCCTGCAGCATCATGTCATGACTGACAGAACCCAGTTCCTCCCTACCCGTGATTAACCTAGCTGGCCACTAGATTGGTCTGGACTGGTAACTACAACATTGACTTGTGTGCGTGTGTGTGTGTGTGTGAATGCATATGCTAATTGTTTTATCTACAATAAACGTGACATATTGCATTTTCCCCTGAAAAAGGTCTGGTGTGCTTCTTGGAGTTAAGAGTTAGGGCTTCCTGCCCTAGGGTTACGATTCCTATGGGTAGGCAATTTGGAGTTAGGGTTAGGTTTTCTAAGAGTATGCCACTTGGAGTTAGGATTAAGGTTCCTTTGGGTATGCTCTCCCCCTAGGGTTAGGGTTCCTATGGGTAGGGCTCCCCCTCCCAGTGTTAGGGTACCTTTGGGTAGGTCACTTGGAGTTAGGGTTATGGCTCCTAAGGGTAGGCCATATTGAATTAGGGTTAGGTTTCCTGTGGGTAGGGCTCCCAGCCCTAGTGTAAGTGTTCTTATAGGTAGGTCACTTGGATTTAGGGTTAGGGTTCGTGTGGGTAGACCACTTCAAGACAGGATTAGGGTTCCTATGGGTATGCCACTTGTAGTTAGGATTTGGGTTCCTATAGATAGGCCACTTGGAGTTAAGTTTATGGTTCCTATGGGTAGGGCTCCCTGCCCTAGGATTAGGGTTCCTATGTGTAGGCCAGTTGTAGTTCCAGTTAGGGTTCCTATGGGTTGGACACTTGGAGTTAGAGGTAGAGTTTCTATGGTAGCACCCCACGCCCCAACCCCAGGGTTACAGTTCTTATGGGTAGGCCACTTGGAGTTAGGGTTATGGATCCCATGGGTAGGGCTCCCTACCCTAGGGTTAGGATTCCTATGGGTAGGGCCTCCCCAGTGTTAGGATTCCTATGGGTAGGCCACATGGAGCTAGGGTTACATTTCCTAAGGATTGGCCTTATTGAATTAGGGTTAGGTTTCCTGTAGGTAGGGCCCCCAGCCCTAGTGTAAGGGTTCTTATAGGTAGGCCAGTTGGAGCTAGGGCTAAGGTTCCGATTGGTAGGGCTCTGCGCACTAGCATTAGCATTCCTAATGTCACCCTTTCAACTATTGTATGATTTTGAAGGAACGTTTCCAGACCATGTCTCAGATGATTACATGGTATTTGTATTTAAGTACCATCAGCTTGCATGTAAATGTAAGTTATCTTGTGGTTCTTCATTTCACCAATACAACCCCTTCTCCATTTGTTTACAAAGACACCAAATTTCAAGGAACTCAGTGAACAATAGTAGAAAGTTTACAGCAAAAATTTGACATGTAAGAAAGATTATGAGAATGATATTTCTAAAGCCCAAGAAAAACAATAAATACACTATGCTAGAAGAGTTCAAGGTTGGGGAATGTGTTGTTACTGAATGCAAGAAGGAGAACAAGAAAGGGAAGGTCACAGCAATCTACTGCAACCATGGACCATACAGAGCTACCACTGGGTAAAAAAGTTAAAGTGGAAACCATCTCAGTGAAATTGGGATCTACGGACAATATCTTTAAAACCATCGAAAGAGCCATTAATGTTAGATGCTGAAAATGGATCTTCAGAGGAAAACACAGAAATGGAAACGGCAGTGGGTGACCTTGAAAAAACAGTCCCCACAGAAGAGATTGGAAAAATGGTTGGTGAGGGATCTCAGAAGCCTTATGAGATCCCAGTGATAAACGTGGTGGTCACACACAGGGAAGAAAAGGCTTGTGCAGCAGAAGAAGTTGAAAGCGGCGATACAAGTAATGTTGATGACACACTTACAGAGCACTTACGGTTTCACAAAGGTAACTGCTTACCACATTTATGGTTTTTTAAAACAATTTGTTAATATACTTCCATTGATGAAGTGTGGTAAAAATTTTAATGTAAAAATGGAAGCATACAAAATGGTAAAACAGAGAAAAAGAAAACTATAGTGCCATGCATGTAATTTGTTACATTTCTTTTCCAGTAACATGTCCAGACACATCGGTTACAGAGAGACCAGAGGCCAAAGTGAGAAAAATCAGTTTGCCTGACGTCATTTTATGGCCTGATGCCAAGAAGCTGGTTGGGTGATAAGGTAAATTTAAATAGCGGTAAACATGGATGGTGACTGGATTGAGTTGTCAGATATTTTTGAAATGTTCACTATTCCCTCATCACCTATTGTAGGTAATTGATGTGTATTTCTGTTGTGTGGTCAATCAGGAAAACAAGTGGAAAGGCCACCTATTGTGACGCTATATGGGAATATCAAATTAATTAATTAAACCATCATACGAATACATTTGAAAACATATTTAAGTCCAAATAGCATGGAAGTGTGGATATATGCCACTAATTGTAGCATTTTGCTATATTTACTGTTCCCAAATATGTTCTCAAAAGTCTTTTGAGATATATACCTGAGGTACAATCCTCGACGAAGGCAATGTTAGTTTTGATATAAAGTTCAATGGGGCCATCACTTCAGTATGTGTACTGGTTAATCAGTTTTTGAAGCAAGTAAGAAAGACCACACGTGGTCTTAAAAAGAAAAGGTTTGTAATCCATCTTACATAACTTATGTCTGTGTAACAGTAAGGAGCCCTTCCACGGATGTATTTATGAACTACATTATGTTCTGTGTGTGCCAGAAGGATTAATCCATTTAATCATTGTCAGACCACAGGTACAAGCCAAGTCTACTAGCATTATGTCTGGCCAAGCAAGAGAAAGGAAATCTGAGAAGATAAATGTTAGTCATGTTCATGCCTAACATGGGCAAAGCACATTTTCATAATGGCCGTTAAGCACAGTCATAAGTAACAGCAAATACTATGCTGGGGAATGAGTAATAGTAAGCATGAACTGAAACTGGGAAATACAATGTAATCTATATGGCATGATTTGCTTCATTGACAAATATAACTGCATTTTTTTCTTTTTTTCAATGAATACAGAGTGGAATTATGCAAAGTGATATTAATTGCTTCCTTACACCATACCAGGTCATTGGGTTATTGCAGTAAGATGTTTTCCATTGTTATACTTTGGGATTGTAACCACTAATGTACTACTGCATAATATGCATATATACAGATATGAGGCTATCATATAATTTCCTGTATTGTGGGGTTTCAATAAGTTTAATAAATACAAATGAAAATGGAACTTCAGTCTAAGGCTTGAAATTCCAAGAACTGCAGTTTAAAAATTAAATGCTAGTTTGAAGAATTTGTTATTATGTTGGTAGTGTATATTTAAAGAAGATACTCTGTAGTGCAGAATTTCTCAAACTGGGGTCCTTGTACCCCTGGAGGTCCACAAGGGCACTCCAGGGGGTCCACGAGTCATATCCGGGGCCGTCGGCCCCCCTGATCGATGCCTTCTCCTCCATCACAGTGCATCCTGCAGGCTGCAGAACAGCTGTTCAGCGGCATGCAAGGGGCACTGGGAGGGAAGAGGAGGAGCAGGGATGGGGCATGCTTGGGAGAGGGGGCAGAAAGAGGCGGGGAAGAAGAGGGGCAGGGGTAGAGCAGGGGGCAGGAACAGATGGGGCGGGGGGGGCCTTGGGGGAAGGGGTGGAATGGGGCTGTAGCCTGGGGCTGAGTGGAGGTGCTTGGGGTCCGTGAAAATTTTTAAATCAAAATGGGGTCCTCATGTTGCTAAAGTTTGAGACCCGCTTCATAGTGTTTTAAGCCAGGAATTCACAATATGATTTTCTCTTGTGTATTAGTGAGACGTTACAAATGAGAATATCTGCATGCAGTGCTTTGAAAAATCATTATACAATTGTTGAAATTATCATATAGTCAATAACATCTGGATGTGTATTTACACTTACAGATCACATTAATGGAAGCAAAAGCATTATTTATAATTTACTCCTTGTGCGATGAAACGAGATATGAGAAAACTTCCTGAGGGACTGGAGGTGATTTTTAGATACCTATTTTCATAGTTTATATGTAGTGTTAGTGTGACGTTATTGACATAAACTGTGACCGTATAGATCATTGTTGTAACCGCTGTTATATATTTGCAGCAAATATAGTACAAAGGCTGTTGTGTGAGGTGTCTATGACCAGGTTATGATTTGCTGGTTATGATTATGCTGTCTGTATGTGTGTATCAGGTTTGTAGCTGAAGTTATGAATATTGGCTCTTGTACTATTGGCTATGTACTTGTATCTCAGTGTGTTTGATTCTAAGTAGCCTCAGGGAAGCATTTGGTCAGCTTCTTGAGAAAGGACAATTCTCAGTAAGTGCTCAATCAAGAAACACTTAACTGACAATGAACTTTGGGAGACACCGATCAACACCTGAGCTTTCCTGGGAACGTTCAAACTAACATGTAAACAAAGGCATCCTTACAGTTAGTGTGACACTATTTTCAATAAATATGATATAACAAGAGTGAGGAGAATATCTTTGTGACCAGGGTCCCAGTGGGACATCTGAGGTCACTCAATTAGGGTGAACAGCAAAGAATGGGGCAGATAATCCTCAAAAATGATGGATAGTCCAATACTTAGATTTACCAAAACAGCATAAAACAGTTTCTTTATTACCTCACTGGTTGTCCAGAAACCAACAACACCGTTCCCTTAAAGTAACCCAGCCTCAGGACTCCATCCAGGTACCCAAGTCAAATATGATGAAAATTTCTGAAAATCTTATTTCATCATATAAAATAAAGGTTCTACCAATCCCAAAGGCTCAGACACATTATCTCCCAGGTTAATGAATGTTTCAGATCTCACCCAAATTCATGCATACAGCCAATTCTTATTAACTAAACTAAAATTTATTAAAAAAGAAAAGCGCGAGAGTATAAGTTAAAAGATCAATATACACACAGACATGAGTTCAGTTCTTGAGGTTCAGAGGATGATTTAACTGGGAATTGGTCCTGCTTCGAGCAGGGGGTTGGACTAGATGACCTTCTGGGGTCCCTTCCAACCCTGATATTCTATGATTCTATGATTCTATGATTCATAGCAGAGATGGTGAGCTTTGTAGTTGCAAAGAGTTCTTTCAGAAATAATTTATAGGTAATAGTCCAATGTTTATATTTCAGGGCGATTCAGTTAGAACTGGGATCTCAGTCCTTGTAGCTTAGGCTTCCCCTGCATGAAACCTCTAGCAGATCTGAAATAAAAAGGATCAGGCCCCAAAAGGGGAGGGATAGCTCAGTGGTTTGAGCATTGGCCTGCTAAACCCAGGGTTGTGAGTTCAATCTTTGAAGGGGGCCATTTAGGGATCTGGGGCAAAAATTGGAGATTGGTCCTGCTTTGAGCAGGGGGTTGGACTAGATGACCTCCTGAGGTCCCTTCCAACCCTAACCTTCTATGGTTCTAAGGAAAGCATCACACAGACAGAGACAGCCTTTGTTTCTCCCTCCCCTCCAGCTTTGAAAGTATCTTGTCTCCTCATTGGTCATTTTGGTCAGGTGCCAGCGAGGTTATCCTAGCTTCTTAACCCTTTACAGGTGAAAGGGTTTTTCCTCTGGCCAGGAGGGATTTTAAAGGTGTTTACCCTTCCTTTTATTTTATGACAGACGCCAATCCACATCTGCGGAGCCTTCCTGGGAATGTTCAAGGTAGCATGTGAGCAATGGCTGCTGCCTGCAAACTGAGTCGTGCATGGACATGTGACTTGCCCATGTGACTCCAAACTCCATCTTGCTGCTGTGATTTTCCACAGTAAGAACAAATGGTCCTTCCTTATGGCAGAGGATATAAAAGGCACTGGAAACCCCTCCATTTTGTCTTCAATCCTGCTTCTGACCTCTGGAGGAACTGTGCTTGAAACTGAAGCTCTGAACAGAGGACTGAATGACCCATCCAAGCTGGGATGTTTGTACTCCAGAGACTTGATTGGTATAAATCAGCAGTAATCCCATCAAGTCTGAAACAAGCCTGAACTAAGAACTTTGCAACTGTTGTATGTATCTATGCATCCGATGAAGTGAGCTGTAGCTCACGAAAGCTCATGCTCAAATAAACTGGTTAGTCTCTAAGGTGCCACAAGTACTCCTTTTCTTTTTTCTTTTTACGAATACAGACTAACACGGCTGTTACTCTGAAACCTGTTGTATGTATGTGATTCCATTTAACCAATTTTAACTCTCATCTATATTTCTTTCTTTTTATGAATAAACCTTTAGATTTTAGATTCTAAAGGATTGGCAACAGTGTGATTTGTGGGTAAGATCTGACTGGTATATTGGACGGGGTCCAGGGCTTGGTCCTTTGGGATCGGGAGAACCTTTTTTCCTTTTACTGGGGTATTGGTTTTCATAACCATTCGTCCCCATAAAGAGTGGTGCATGTGGTGATACTGGGAAACTAAAGTGTCTGAGGGAATTGCTTGTATGACTTCTGGTTAGCCAGTGGGGTAAAACCGAAGTCCTCTCTGTTTGGCTGGTTTGGTGTGCAAAGGACCCCCAGCCTTGGGCTGTGACTGCCCTGCTCTAAGCAATTTGTCCTGAATTGATACTCTCAGTGTGTCCCGCCAAAGGCTGCTTTGTTACAGCATCCCCATCCCATCCACATCCATCCAAATATACAATCCTCTATCCATCCATCCAACCCCATACACAACCCCATACATATCCATCCATCCATCTCCATATACAATTGTGACAGGTTGGGTCACAGAAACCCCCTTGAGAACTGCCCTTTTTCCCTGGCAGCTTGGGACTTCAGAGCCCTGCCTGGTTGTGCCCGACACACTAGCCTGCTACAAACACAGACCCAGGTTGAACCACATCCCTCAAAAGCTGCAGGCTTAACTGAAAACAGCTTAAGAAGTGTTCCAGCACTCATATACCCAGCTCCCCGTGGGGTCCAAACCCCAAATAAATCCGTTTTATCCTGTATAAAGTTATACAGGGTAAACTCATAATAAATTGTTCGTCCTCTATAACACTGATAGAGAGATATGCACAGCTGTTCACCCCCACCGCTCCAGGTATTAATACATACTCTGGATTAATTAATAAGTAAAAAGTGATTTTATTGAATACAAAAAGTAGGATTTAAGTGGTTCCAAGTAATAACAGACAGAACAAAGTGAATTACTGAGCAAAATAAAATAAAACACACAAGTCTAAGCCTAATACAGTAAGAAAACTGAATACAGATAAAATCTCACCCTCAGAGATGTTTCAATAAGCTTCTATCACACATTGGACACCTTCCTAGTCTGGGCCCAATCCTTTCCACTGGTACAGTCCTTGTTCCAGCTCAGGTGGTAGCTAGGGGATTTCTCATGACTGCAGCCCCCCTTTTTCTGTTCCACCCCCTTATATATCTTTTGCACAAGGCGGGAATACTTTGTCCCTTTCTGGGTTCCCACCCGTCCTTCTAAATGGAAAAGAACCAGGTTAAAGATGGCAGCCGTGGATGACACCCTTGGGGACTGGATCTTGGGGGCATCATGTCACACGGCCTGTAGGGGGGATCACAGGGCAGCATGGGATGAGGGGTCCCTCCAGTCCGTGCAGTAGCCCCAGCAGAAGCAGAGGGGGAGCAATAGCTCAGTGGTTTGAGCATTGGCCTGTTAACCCAGGGTTGTGAGCTCAATCCTTGAGGGGGCCATTTAGGAATCTGGGGCAAAAATTGGGGCTTGATCCTGCTTTGAGCAGGGGGTTGGACTAGATGACCTCCTGAGGTCCCTTCCAACCCTTATATTCTATGATTCTATGAGTACAGCCCCCGGCCCGCTGGGAGCAGGGCAGGCAGGGGGTGCGCAGGGTCCAGGCGCTGGATGAGGTGCTGGCAGCGCGGGCACTGGAGGGCAGAATGAGGACGTGTTAGCTACTGAGACCCCCCACCCCAGATCCCGGCCTGAGCCAGATCCAGCAGGGGGGATCAGGTCCCCCTCCCTTCCCCCAGGACTCACCTGGTGGTAGCTGCCCCTGACCCCCTCCTGTGCCAGGATTTGGGCCTCCATCATGCCCTCGTCCTCCTCCAAGAAGAGCCTGAGTTTGCACAGCTCCTGCCAGAGCCAAGGGGTGTCCGGGCAGCAGGGGCAGTGGGATGAAGTGATGTCCTGGACGGGAATGGAGGGACCCAGATCAGCCATCAATTCTCCCCTGCAGCCCCCGGCCACTCACATACCCCACCCCCATCCCTCCCCAACTGCCTTCCCCCTTGAACCCCCTGAACTCCCCTCCCCTTCTGCTGGCACCCCAACAACGTCCCCTCCCCATCACTCCCTCAACTGGCCCCAAAATCTGCTCTGAAGATCTAGCTCTCCCACTCCCCTCAACTCCTCCCTCCTGCACCCCCCATGCCCACCTACCCATGCCCCGGGGCGGGGGGGTAACCTGGTCCAGCAGCCCCCGCACCCATCCCCGCAGCCCAGCCGCGCTCACCCAATACCCACAGGACACCTGCCCTCACAGCGCCCTGGGGGACCCCCACCTGGAGGGAGAGAGGGGGAAGGGTGAGAGAGGGCCCAATCCTCCTGGGAGCTCAGCTGCTCCAGCCCTTCCCAAGGGATGACCCCAAAGAGCCCCATGGGGAGAGGGGTAAGGGGAGGGTTCTGGGTCTCACCTGGCCCAGATGCTGAGGAAAGGCAACAATCTCCCCCAGCTGTCAGTAACTGCTGCCAGCAGCACAGTGTGAGAGCAGCAGTTTGTAACATTAGCCCGGCAGGGCTGGGCTAGCAGGGGCTGCGGGTCGGGAGTGAGGGGCACCGGCAGAGCTGGGGGTGGGGGGACAGGGCTGGGCTAGCAGGGGCTGCGGGTCGGAAGTGAGGGGCACCGGCAGAGCTGGGGGTGGGGGGACAGGGCTGGGCTAGCAGGGGCTGCGGGTCGGGAGTGAGGGGCACCGGCAGAGCTGGGGGTGGGGGGACAGGGCTGGGCTAGCAGGGGCTGCGGGTCGGGAGTGAGGGGCAGCGGCAGAGCTGGGGGTGGGGGGACAGGGCTGGGCTAGCAGGGGCTGCGGGTCGGGAGTGAGGGGCACCGGCAGAGCTGGGGGTGGGGGGACAGGGCTGGGCTAGCAGGGGCTGCGGGTCGGGAGTGAGGGGCACCGGCAGAGCTGGGGGTGGGGGGACAGGGCTGGGCTAGCAGGGGCTGCGGGTCGGGAGTGAGGGGCACCGGCAGAGCTGGGGGTGGGGGGACAGGGCTGGGCTAGCAGGGGCTGCGGGTCGGGAGTGAGGGGCACCGGCAGAGCTGGGGGCGGGGGGACAGGGCTGGGCTAGCAGGGGCTGCGGGTCGGGAGTGAGGGGCACCGGCAGAGCTGGGGGTGGGGGGACAGGGCTGGGCTAGCAGGGGCTGCGGGTCGGGAGTGAGGGGCACCGGCAGAGCTGAGGGCGGGGGGGCAGGGCTGGGCTAGCAGGGGCTGCGGGTCGGGAGTGAGGGGCAGCGGCAGAGCTGGGGGTGGGGGGGCAGGGCTGGGCTAGCAGGGGCTGCGGGTCGGCAGTGAGGGGCACCGGCAGAGCTGGGGGTGGGGGGGCAGGGCTGGGCTAGCAGGGGCTGCGGGTCGGGAGTGAGGGGCAGCGGCAGAGCTGGGGGTGGGGGGGCAGGGCTGGGCTAGCAGGGGCTGCGGGTCGGGAGTGAGGGGCAGCGGCAGAGCCGGGGGGCTGGGCATCACAGGGAGGGAGAAAGCGAAAGGGAAAGTGGGGGGGGGGGAATTTCCCAGCCCAGGACAGATGTTCCCGGCAGCCTGCGATGGCGTTGGGGCAGTGGCGGGCGCTGGCCCAGCAGTTCCAGGTGATCTGCCCCCACGGGGAGGCCCCAGGTAAGACCCCGGCCCCTCCCCTTACCCCTTGCCCAGTGGGGCCCTTTGGGGTCACCCCTGGGGAAGGGCGGGAGCAGCTGAGCTCTCAGGGGGTCAGCCCCGTCTCACCCTTCCCCCTCTCTCCCTGCAGGTGCGGGGTCCCCCGGGGCGCTGCGAGGCCAGGTGTCCTGTGGGCACTGGGTGAGCGCGGCCGGGCTACGGGGATGGGTGCGGGCGCTGCTGGACCAGGTAACCCCCCCCCCGAGGGGGCCTGGGCAGGGGGGCACAGGGGGCTCAATCTTCAGGAGAGATTTTGGGGGTGATTGAGGGAGTGATGGGGAGGCAGCTTGGGTGGGGGGTGCCGGGGAGGGGGATTGGATGAGGAGTGACAGGGGACGGGGTTCAGAGGGTTGGAGGGGGGAGAGTTCAGTTGGGGTGATGAGGAAGGGGAGGGGTTGGGGGTGCCAGGGGGATTGGATGAGGACTGACAGGGGAAGGGGAAGGAGTTTAGGGGGGAGGGATCAGTTGGGGTGATGTAGAAGGGGAAGGGTTAGAGGGTACTAGGGGGTTGGATGTGGAGTGACAGGGAAAGAGGAGGGGATTTAGGAGGGAGGGGTCAGTTGGGGTGATGGGGAAGGGGAGGGTTTAGGGGGGAGGGGTCAGTTGGAATGATGGGGAAGGGACGAGTTTAGGGAGGGGTCAGTTGGGGGTGATGGGGAAGGGGAGGGGTTGGGGTGCCAGGAGGATTGGATACGGGGTGACAGGGGAAGGGGAGGGGTCAGTTGGGGTGATGGGAAAGGGGCAGGTTTAGGGGGTGCCAGGGGGATTGGATGCAGAGTGACAGGGGAAGGGGAGGGGTGTTCCATGGAGAGGGGTTAGTTGGGGTGATGGGGAAGGGGAGGGGTCAGGGGGTGCCAGGAGGATTGGATGAGGAGTGACAGGGGAAGGGGAGGGGTTTAGGGGGAGGTATCAGTTGGGGTGATGGGGAAGGGGCGGGTTTAGGGGGTGCCGGGGGATTGGATGCGGAGTGACAGAGGAAAAGGAGGGGTGTTCCATGGGGAGGGGTTAGTTGGGGAAGGGAAGGGGTTAGGGGGTGCCAGGAGGATTGGATGAGGAGTGATAGGGGAAGGGGAGGGGAGTTCAGGGGGTCCAAGGGGAAAGACAGTTGGGGAGGGATGGGGATGGGGTATGTGAGTGGCCGGGGGCTGCAGGTCAGGGGAGAGCTGGTGGCTGATCCAGGTCCCCTCATTCCCGTCCAGGGCGTCACCTCATTCCGCTGCCCCTGCTGCCCGGATACCTCTTGGCTCTGGCAGGAGCTGTGCAAACTTGGGCTTTTCTCAGATGAGGACCAGGCCATGCTGGAGGCCCAAATCCTGACACAGGATGGGGCCAGGGGCAGCTACCGCCAGGTGAGTCCTGGGGGAGGCAAGGGGGATCCCACTCACCCCACCCCCCAGATGGGGTGGGTCTCAATAGCTAATGATGAATGCATAAATGAGTGTGGGGATGGATGGATAGATGTGTGTATATGGGGATAGATAGGTGTGTGTGGAGGGGTATGTATGGGGATGAATGGATGGATTGATGGGTGCGTATGTAGACAGATATATAGACAGAGGAGGTAGATGGAGATAGGTAGGTAGGTAGGTAGATAGATTCTATATTAAAACAAAACCTAAGGAAATTTCCAGACAATAACCTTGTGAAACTGGCTACGATTGTTAAGTCCCCATTTATGGGGTTGGGGGAGGCATCTCCAACAGGCTGGGCTGGGAGCCCAAGAACTGGAGGACTGAGAGCTCAGAGCCCAGGGAAACAGAGCACAGGGGACAATCACACCTCAGTGGCTAACTCCCCCCATGACTTCCCCCAGTGCCCGCGCAGCCAGCACCTCGTCCAGCGTCTGGACCCCGGTACCTTGCGCACCCCCTGCCTGCCCTGCTCCCAGCGGGCCGGGGGGCTGTACTGCTTCTGTTGGGGCTGCCGCATGGACTGGAAGGACCCATTGCCCCAGGGAAAATCCTGCTCCAATCCCCAGTGCCCCCTACAGGCCGTGCTGTATGACGCCCCGGAGATCCAGGCCCCGGGATCGTCTGTCCATGGCTGCCCCTCACTGCGGGCCTGTCCCCAGTGCCACACCCTGGTGAGCCACACTGGGCTAGGCTGCCCCCTGGTGGTGTGCCCGGAGTGCTGCATGGAGTTCTGCTACCGCTGCCTGAGAGACCATCGCGGGGAGGACACTGACGAGACGGAGTGGGAGCATGACGAGGGTGAAGGCCTGGATTACGATAATTACTGGGAGGCCAGCTGCAGTATCGCCGGGAGGCAGGAGCTGAAGGGGTCCCCCTAGCCCAAGGGAGACCCCCGGCCTCAACCCTTGCCGTGACCCCTGAGAACTCCCCTCTTGCCTCCCAAGGCCAGATCCTGCCCCATCACGCTCAGCCCCTCTCCCAGGTTTGGGGACCCCCCAGGGGCCAGACCCCTCCTCCTCGCTCACAGGATGCCAGGGTCAGTGCACAGGCTCCTGGGCATCGAGGTGCAGAGAGGAGTAATACCTCTGCCAGAGATAGGGGTGCAGGGGCCTGTGACGAAGTGGGGATTTTCCCTTGTAATGGTGTATGTGAGTCTTACTGTTGAGCCCTATGTGAGTTTTACTGTTTTGCATGAATACTGTGTGTGCCTCAGTTTCCCTGTGTGCTGCACCAATACCTCAGTGGTGGGAACAGGGGTGTGTGACTTTGGCTGAGACCTCTGGGTCAGGTGAAACTGCTCCAACTGCCTGCACATATGCTTTGACCCATGCCCTTCTTAACCTGAGACCCAGGAGGGGGATGCAACCAGGTTACTGCCCAGGAAGCAAGACAAAGAGAAGGAGGAGGAGCAACGAGGGCGTCTGAGCTCGAGACGCTGGAAGCTGGGCAGTCTGCTTGCGGGACTGGAAGAGAGGGAGTCCAGGCCATCTGGTCCGGGACTCCCCAAGTTGGACTTGGCTGAAAGTCACTGATTTCTGTGCTAACAAGTTCTGTTCTATGCTGTGTTCCTGTTCACTAATAAACCTTCTGTTTTTATGCTGGCTGAGAGTCGCTGCTGACTGCAGGAGTTGGGGTGCAGGGCTCTCTGGCTTCCCCAGGAGCCCCGACTGGGTGGACTTGCTGCGGGAAGTGCATGGGACGGTTTGGAAGGTGATGCTGAATGCTCCGCGGTCAGACCCAGGAAGGTGGAAGCTGTGTAAGCTTCTTGCCCTGGAGACAGTGTAGGGCACAGAGAAGGCTCCCACAAAGTCCTGGCTGGCTTTATACAGAGCAGTTCCAGAGCATCGCCCGGTGACTCTGTAACAAGACCATTGCCCCATCTCCTGGGTATTGGGGTGCAGAGAAGACTGACACCTCTCCCAGATACTGGAGTGCAGGGGACATTTCCTCCTCTATAGCATAGTGGAATGCAGTGGGCATTGCTGCTTCACCTGGCTGCTGGAAGACAGGACTAGCAGGGCCTGTCCCAAGTGCCACACCCTGGTGAGCTACACTGGGCTAGGCTGCCCCTGGTGGAGTGCCTGGAATGGCTGGCCCTCTCTCCTCTTCCCCCCCCCCCCCCCCGAAGCCGTGTGGAGCTGGCCTGAGTCCCTGTGTCCCCCGCACCATGTGGAGCTGGCCTGAGCCCCTGTGTCTTCTGCACCGTGTGGAGCTGGCCTGAGCCACCCGCCGTTTGGAGCTGTCCTGAGCCCTTCTCCCCACCTCCCCCCGCCATGTGGAACTGTCTCGAGCCCATTTCCCCACCACCATGTAGAGCTGGCCCAAGCCCCTCTCCCCACACTGCCCTGAGGAGCTGGCCTGAGCCCCTCTCCCACCCCGCTGTGTGGAACTGACCTGAGCCACTTCTCCCCCCCCCCCTGCCGTTTGGAGCTGTCCCGAGCCCCTTTCCCCCACTGCCATGTGGAGCTAATCCAAGCCCCTCTCCCCCACCCCATGTGGAGCTGGCCAGAGCCCCTCTCCCCCCTGACATATGGAGCTGGCCCTCACCCCTCCGCCATGTGGAACTGGCCTGAGCCCCTCTCTCCCCTGCCATGTGGAGCTGGCCTGAGCCCCTCTCCACAAGTCACACACCCCCTCCCCGGTGTGGAGCTGTCCAAAACATTTCCCCCTACCCCCCGTGGATCTGGCCAGAGCCCCTCTCCCTCTGCTTTCAGAGTAGCAGCCATGTTAGTCTGTATCTGCAAAAAGAAAAGGAGGACTTGTGGCACCTTAGACACTAATACATTTATTAGAGCATAAGCTTTCGTGAGCTACAGCTCACTTCATCGGATGCATTCAGTGGAAAATACAGTGGGGAGATTTTATATACACAGAGAACATGGAAACAATGTGTGTTACCATACACACCGTAACGAGAGTGACCGGGTAAGGTGAGCCATGTGTAGCTGGTCTGAGTCCCTGTGTCCCCCGCTCCATGTGGAGCTGGCCTGAGCCCCTCTCCCCTCTGCCGTGTGGATGGAGAGGGATAGCTCAGTGGTTTGAGCCTTGGCCTGCTAAACCCAGGGTTGTGAGTTCAATCCTTGAGGGGGCTATTTAGGGATCTGGGGAAAAAATTGGGGATTGGTCCTGCTTTGAGCAGGGGGTTGGACTAGATGACCTCCTGAGGTCCCTTCCAACCCTGATATTCTATGGTTCTATGGTTCTATGGATGGCCTGAACCCCTCTCCCCACCGTGTGGAGTTGTCCCAAGCTCCTCACCCCCCCCGCCCCCCCCGCCGTGTGGAACTGTCCCAAGCCCCTCTCTCCCCGTCGCCATGTGGAGTAGGCCAGAGACTCTTTTCCCCCCAGCATGTGGAGCTGTCCCGAGCCCCTCTCCTCCTCCTGCCGTGTGGAGCTGTCCCAAGCCCCTCTCCTCCTCCTGCCGTGTGGAGCTGGCCTGAGCCCCTCTCCTCCAATGTCATGCGGAGTTGCCCCAAGTCCCCATCCCCCCTCCCCCCCCCGGGTGGAGCTGTCCCAAGCCCCTCTCCCACCATAGGGTTGCCAGGTGTCCAGTTTTTGACCCAAACACCCGGTCGAAAAGGGACCCTGGCGGCTCCGGTCAGAGCCGCCGACCAGCTGTTAAAAGTCTGGTCGGTGGTGCTACTTAGCTAAGTCAGGCTAGTCCCTACCTGTCCTGGGGCACCGCGCTGCACCCTGGAAGCGGCCAGCAGGTCCGGCTCCTAGGCGGGGGCATGGGGCTCCAGGCACTACCTCTGGCCTGGGCACTGGCTCCAGGGTGCCTGCGGGAAAAAGCAGTATGTGCCACGGAGCCTCCTGCCCTCTGCCTCGGCCTAGGACCCAGACCTGCTGGCTGCTTACTGGGAGCTGCCTATGGGAAGCCTGGGCCCCAACCCTGAGCCCCAATCCCCTGCCCCAGCCCTGAGCCCCCCCAAACCCGGATCCCCCTCCTGCATCACAAACCCCTCATCCCTGGCACCACCCCATGGCCTGCACCCCCAGCCTAGAGCCTATACCCCTCCTGCACCCCAACCCCCAGCCCTGAGCGCACCCAAACCCGGAGATCTCTCCTGCATCCCAGAGCCTACACTCCCAGCAAAGAACCCTCACCTTCGCTGCACCTCAACCCCCCTGCCCCAGCCCAGAGCCCCCCCCCACACCCTGAACCGCTCATCCCCGGCTCCACCCCAGAGCCCTCACCCCCTCCTGCACCCCAACCCCTGCTTCAACCTGCAGCCCCTTCCCACACTCCAAATCCCTCGGCCCCACCCCCCCAACCTGGAGCCCCCTCGTGCACCCCAAATCCCTCATCCCCGGCCCCACCCCAGAGCCAGCACCCCCAGCCCAGAGCCCTCACCCTTCCCATACCCCAATCCCCTGCCACAACCTGCAGCCCCATCCCACAGTCCGAATCCCTAGGCCCCAACCCCCCAGCCTGGAGCCCCCTCCTGCACCCCAAACCCCTCATCCCCAGCCGAGCCCTCACCCCCTCCCACACCCCAACTCCCTGCCCCAGCCTGAAGTCCCATCCCGCCCTCCAACCACCCCCTGCACTGGGCATGGGTAGAGACTGGTGGGATTGGTAGGACCATAGCTGAAAGGGAGGGGAAGGGGACACCAGTGCAGGCTGCAATAGAGGGGCAGACAGTGCAGTAGCCCCCCAGGATGCCCTGGGAGTGAAAAAGCTAAGAAGCCTTTCCCTGGTGCTAATCCAGAATAGAGCACCTGGAGGGAGAAATCTCAGGCAGCATGGGAGGAGATTACTGGCCAGGCTGTATATGCAAAGCTAAGGCCCACAGGTGCATTACTGCGTGAGAGGCACAGCAGCTGGGCTGAGGACAGAGAGCGGATCACCCCGTCAGACTGCCCTGTCACATGCCCTTGAGCCAGCAACCTGGGATTCAGCTGCCTGGAATGCACCAGGCTGAGACTGGCTCATGACTCACGTGGGAGCAGATTTCCGGGTGCAGCTGACACTGAGCAAACACCAGGGTCTGACAGGAATGATCAGGCAGGTGACAGTGCCAGAACGAAGGCTGGAGATCCCTAGCATCCATAATCCTGCCTGCAGGTAGAGGATGGTGCTTTTCTGATCAAAAATTTTCCATCGAAACTGGTTTTTAACGGGTGTGTGACAGGACAAAGTATTTCATGCAAGGTGCCTGCTTTGCACAGAAAATTGGGATTTCTCCTCAAAGGAAAAATGCTGAAGAGCTGGGGGAAAAATCAGCTTTGAGCTCAAAACAGAAACATTTCAGTTCTGAAATGCCACTGCAATGCCTCATGGGAGTTGTACTTTGAGTTCCTCACATTCCCATTCTTCTTGATGGGCCGGGATCCCCAGCTGGACTACATTTTGTATCATTCTCTTGGTCACACCACTGCCATGATGCATGGAGAGCATAGTGCATGTAGTCCAATCCTGGAGTTTGGCCTAGAGAGGCCAATGAGAGCTCGAGGCCACCCGAGTGACACTGGCTCCCACAAGGCTGCATGGCAGCATTTCAGAATCAAAATCTGCCAGGGGGTGATTTTTCAGGGCAAGCTCGAAATTTTCCACATGGGGATAAAAATGTCTGAGGAGCTCTAGAAAAGGATCTTATTGGAGGCAGGCACAGAGATACTTGGGAGGGGATGCGAGCGTCTGCCGGGCTGTGTGTGCAGCTACCTCAGCTATGGGGCGCTGCAAGACATACACTGGGGAGGGGTGGGGATAGTCATCAGACGACGAGGTATATTCAGAGATGAGGCATGGACCCAGCCCCGTCCCATGGAGGGGGCACTCGCTCAGGGCCATGGAGGGAACAGTCCAGCCCCACGTGGGTGGCTCTTGCTTGGTGCCATGGGGGGAAAGCCCTGCGCATGTGGCGGGGGTGGGGGAGAGGAACTGGCTAAGTGCCATTGGGGAAGCAACCCAGCCCCATGGGGGTGGCTCTGGTTAGGTCGGTGCCATGGGGGGAACAGCCCAGCCCTCACAGGGTGGATCTGGCTGGGTGCCATGGGGGGGAACAGCCCAGCTCACGTGGGTGGCTCTCGCTTGGTGCCATGGGAGGAACAGCCCAGCCCCACAGAGGGGGGGCCTCTGGCTCGTTGCCATGAGGGGAACAGACCAGCCCACGGAGGTGGCTCTGGCTTGCTGCCATGGGGGGGAACAGCCCAGCCCCATGTGGGTGGCTCTGGCTCGGTGCCATGGGGGGAACAGACCAGCCCTCGAAGGTGGCTCTGGCTCGCTGCCATGGGGGAACAGCTCAGCCGACTGGGGCGGTTGGCTCTGTCTTGGTGTAATGAGGGGAACAACAGCCCACATGGGTGGCTCTTGCTTGGTGCCATGGGAGAAACAGCCAAGCCCCACGGGGGATGGGGGGCTCTGGCTCAGTGCCAGGGGGGGAACAGCCCAGCCCATGTGGCTGACTCTCGCTTGGTGCCATGGGGGGAACAGCCCAGCCCACGTGGCTGACTCTCGCTTGGTGCCATGGGGTGAACAGCCCAGCCCCACGGGGCAGAGGGGCTCTCGCTCAAGGCCATGGTGGGAACAGCCCAGCCGACGGGGGAGGGCATTCGCTCAGTGCAATGGGGTGAACAGCCCGGCCACACGGGAGTGACTCTTGCTCAGTGCCATGGGGGAATAGCCCAGCCCCATGGGGGTGGTTCTGGCTTGGTGCCATGGGGGGGAACAGCCAAGCCCAGCCCACAGGGGTGGCTCTCGCTTGGTGCCATGGGAGGTGTGAGATTATACTTCATATTCTTTGTGAAAATATGCCTGTGGTAGGAATATGACGTAACTAAGATATGCTTTATGCAAGATAACTCTTCTAAGGAATCATAGGAAAGGTTACGATTTACTGAATATAATTATCCTATTTGTTTGCATGTATCATTTCTATATCTGAAATTAGGAATATTGACTATGTCTCTGTATTTCAACTATGCTACTTTGGGTGACACCCACTGCTAACACTTCAGGTACAAGAAGGAAAAAGCCAGACAGGGTGGATGGCCCATCAACAAGGACAATGGATTGTAAAAGAGCTTAGTCTTCCCGTGAACCTGTGGGTCAGCCTGTGAAAAATGGCTACAGGGGCCCTACAGAGGCATGTGACCATGTCACCTGATACTGGAACCCATCTTGAATTCTGTACTTTTCCACGAGAAGTTGAGGAGGGAGGGTCAAATTAGAAAACAAAGGACTCCTGCCTTATGCAAATCCTATTTAAGGATGGGGAATGAGGTAATCCATGTAATCAGTTCTCCCCTGCTACCCCACCCAAGATGACGTCTGGAAACAGCTAAGACTGACCTTGGAGAAAGAACTGGACCCAGGCTGGAAGGACATCTGGCCTGTGAAGACGATTATTAGAACCACATTTAGGGTGAGAACTTACATGCAACCAGTTTCTTTAGTGTATTAAGCTTAGTTTGCATGCTCCGTTTTATTTTCGTAGTTATATGCCTTGTTCTGTCTGCTACCTCCTTAACTACTTAAAATCATAGAATCATAGAATATCAGGGTTGGAAGGGATCTCAGGAGTTCATCTAGTCCAACTCCCTGCTCAAAGCAAGACCAATTCCCAACTAAATCATCCCAGCCAGGGCTTTGTCAAGCCTGACCTTAAAAATATCTAAGGAAGGAGATTCCACCACTTCCCTAGGTAACACATTCCAGTGTTTCACCACCATCCTAGTGAAAAAGTTTTTCCTAATATCCAACGTAAACCTCCCCCGCTGCAACTTGAGACCATTACTCCTTGTTTTGTCATCAGCTACCACTGAGAACAGTCTAGATCCATCCTCTTTGGAACCCCCTTTCAGGTAGTTGAAAGCAGCTTCAAATCCCCCCTCATTCTTCTCTTCCACAGACTAAACAATTGCAGCCTCTCCTCATAAGTCATGTGTTCCAGTCCCCTAATCATTTTTGTTGCCCTCCGCTGGACGTTTTCCAATTTTTCCACATCCTTCTTGTAGTGTGGGGCCCAGAACTGGACACAGTACTCCAGATGAGGCCTCACCAATGTTGAATAGAGGGGAACGATCACGTCCCTCGATCTGCTGGCAACGCCCCTACTTATACAGCCCAAAATGCCATTGGCCTTCTTGGCAACAATGGCACACTATTGACTCATATCCAGCTTCTCGTCCACTGTAACCCCTAGGTCCTTTTCTGCAGAACTGCTGCCGAGCCATTCGGTCCCTAGTCTGTAGTGGTGCATGGGGTTCTTCCGTTCTAAGTGCAGGACTCTGCACTTGTCCTTGTTGAACCTCATCAGATTTCTTTTGGCCCAATCCTCCAATCTGTCTAGGTCCCTCTGTACCCTATCCCTACCCTCCAGCATATTTACCTCTCCTCCCAGTTTAGTGTCATCTGCAAACTTGCTGAGGGTGCAATCCACACCATCCTCCAGATCATTTATGAAGATATTGAACAAAACCGGCCCGAAGACCGACCTTGGGGCACTCCACTTGATACCGGCTGCCAACTAGACATGGAGCCATTGATCACTACCCGTTGAGCCCAACAATCTAGCCAACTTTCTATCCACCTTATAGTCCATTCATCCAGTCCATACTTCTTTAAATTGCTGGCAAGAATATTGTGGGAGACGGTGTCAAAAGCTTTGCTAAAGTCAAGGAACAACACGTCCACTGCTTTCCCCTCATCCACAGAGCCAGTTATCGCGTCATAGAAGGCAATTAGATTAGTCAGGCATGACTTGCCCTTGGTGAATCCATGCTGACTGTTCCTGATCACTTTCCTCTCCTCTAAGTGCTTCAGAATTGATTCCTTGAGGACCTGCTCCATGATTTTTCCAAGGACTGAGGTGAGGCTGACTGGCCTGTAGTTCCCAGGATCCTCCTTCTTCCCTTTTTTAAAGATGGGCACTACATTAGCCTTTTTCCAGTCGTCCGGGACTTCCCCCGATTGCCATGAGTTTTCAAAGATAATGGCCAATGGCTCTACAATCACATCCGCCAACTCCTTTGGCACTCTCGGATGCAGCGCATCCGGCCCCATGGACTTGTGCTCGTCCAGCTTTTCTAAATAGTCCGAACCACTTCTTTCTCCACAGAGGGCTGGTCACCTCCTCCCTATGCTGTGCTGCCCAGTGCAGTAGTCTGGGAGCTGACCTTGTTCGTGACGACAGAAGCAAAAAAAGCATTGAGTACATTAGCTTTTTCCACATCCTCTGTCACTAGGTTGCCTCCCTCATTCAGTAAGAGGCCCACACTTTCCTTGACTTTCTTCTTGTTGCTAACATACCTGAAGAAATCCTTCTTGTTACTCTTAACATCTCTTGCTAGCTGCAACTCCAGGTGTGATTTGGCCTCCCTGATTTCACTCCTGCATCCCCGAGCAATATTTTTATACTCTTCCCTGGTCATTTGTCCAATCTTCCACTTCTTGTAAGCTTCTTTTTTGTGTTCAAGATCAGCAAGGATTTCACTGTTAAGCCAAGCTGGTCGCCTGCCATATTTACTATTCTTTCTACACATCTGGATGGTTTGTCCCTGTAACCTCAATAAGGATTCTTTAAAATACAGCCAGCTCTCCTGGACTTCTTTCACCCTCATGTTATTCTCCCAGGGGATCCTGCCCATCAGTTCCCTGAGGGAGTCAAAGTCTGCTTTTCTGAAGTCCAGGGTCTGTATTCTGCTGCTCTCCTTTCTTCCCTGTGTCAGGATCCTGAACTCAACCATCTCATGGTCACTGCCTCCCAGGTTCCCATCCACTTTAGCTTCCCCTACTAATACACCTGTTATAGTCAATAAATTTATTTCTGGTTTACAGTATAACCCAGTTTATGTGATTTCTAACTGGGGGCAGGGGGAAGTTGTGTATACCCTCTTCTACATTGAGGGAAGAGGTGAATTTCATATAATTTTGGGTTTGTACTCCAAGGGCAGGGGTGTGGACATCTGGGTGCTGTGGCAAGCCCCTTAAGCTGAGTTTTCTCAGAGCCGATCTCTGTCCCTCTGTGTAGCTGGGTATGGCCCTGCCTGTGTGCTTGGCTGGAAAAGGCAGGGGAGTCTAGCCCACCAAGACCAGCTAAAAGGGGGCCCAAACTGGCAGAATAGTCTGACTCACTGGCATCCAAGCACACGAGGTGACACCCCCAGGGGTCCAACCTATCACGGGGGAACAGCTCAGCCCCAAGTGGGTGGCTCTTACTTGGTGCCATGGAGGAAACAGCCCAGCCCACGTTGGGCGGTGTCCCTGGCTCAGTGCCATGGGGAAACAGCTCAGCCGATGTGGGTGGCTCTTGCTTTGTGCCATGGGGGGAACAACCCAGCCGATGGGGGAGGGCAATCACTCAGTGCAATGGTGTGAACAGCCCAGCCCCATAGGGGTGGCTCTGGCTCAGTGCCATGTGGGGAACAGCCCAGGCTCACAGCGGGGGTGCTCTCACATGGTGCCATGGGGGGAACAGCCCAGCCCATGGGGGTGTGTGACGAAGTGGGGATATTCCCTTGTTATGTTGTATGTGAGCCTTTGTGAGTGTGACAAAGTGGGGGATTTTCTTGATTTTGTCAATGGTTTGCATGCAGAGGGGGTGGGACACAGTTTCCCTGGGTGTTATTGGTTTAATGAGGTGATGGGAGAGAGAGTTTGTTGTTACAGAGGACCCGCAATGGAACTGGGACCCCAGCCAATGGCCTGGAGAATGGATACCCCAGCGACTGGCAACCTGGTGACTGGGAGGGCCAGCTCGGGAGTCACAACCAAATCTGGCCAGTGGGAAGACAATGGGCTGCGGAGAGAGGACCCCGGTGACCTGACCAGCTGGTTCCAGCCAGAGGGGGCCAGAGGACGGATGAGAGGAGAGGAGGCCCAGGCGACCCTGTTTACCTGGATAGAAGACAATGGACAGAGGCAGGACTTGGGGGAGGTGATATCGGATGCCCAGCTGGAAAGCACGGGGCGGGGGCTCGGGACTGGACAGAGAGAGCAGGTAGAGCCCACCTGGATGCAGGAGAAACTTAGATGTACAATGCTGAGGGAGGTCAGGCCTGAGGCCCTGAGAGTTTCCTATGCTGTGTTCAGACGCTCAGTAAACCCTCCTGTTTTATGCTGGCTGGAAGTCGCTCTGGTCTAGAGATCAGGGTTGCATTATTCCCGCTCGGAGTGGAGGCCCCAGGGGTCCAGAGCGAGAGACAGGCGTGCTGAGGCTCAGAGAGGTGCGGTTCCAGGAGGCAGAGAGGCTTGACCCCCTAAAGAGAGTGAACCCCCGAGAAGGGCTGTCACACTTAAGGGGGTTCCTCCCAGGGACCGTATGGGGCCAGGAGTGGGCACAACCTGTGAGTCCATGACAACATGGTAGCAGAGGAAGGTTGGCGGAGGCACCCTGTAAAAAATTGGCCGTGAACTCTGTGAGCTTTGCAGTGCGTGGCTGCCAGTGATAAAACAAGGGAATTAAAGGAACCAGGGCAGAAATGGCCTATAACTAGCTCCATAAGAGGGACCTGGCACGTCTGTGCAGGGGGAGATGGCTGAGCTTTGGGAGGCTCACTAAGAAGCAGCTGATGGCTCAGCTTGTAGAGAATGACTGGTCCGAGGAACAGGCTCCAGATCCCAGATGCCTGGAGAGCCAGGGAGTAGCCATTGGGGCAGTCCGTGTAGCAGTCGGGTGTCTATCAGACCTGACTCCCCAGTCAGCACAGGGGGACCCCAGTCAGGTTTCTCCCTGGAGGAGCTGTGGAGACTGGAGCTGGAGCTGAAAGCGAAGGAGCTGGAGCTGGAGAAGTGGAGGCTGGTGGACCGTGCAGAACAGCAAAAGCACGAGTTGGAGTTGGAGAAGATGCGGGCCAAGAGGGCCTGCCAGGGGGTAAGTGGGGAAGGGCCCTGAGACGCCAGTGTGGGGAATCTAGACACCAAACTGTTGCCCCCGTTTAAGGGGGGGGGGATATTGATGCCTACCTCACAGACGTCGAGAAGGCTTGTGATCTGAACCAGATTGACCCTGCCGACAGGCTTTGCTGTCTGATCCCCCTGCTGGGTCCCAAGGTTCAGCCAAATGGATGGTATTCAGATGGAGGACTATGACCTGTTCAAACGGGCTTTGCTTCTGAAGTTTGATCTGAGCCCTGAGGCATACAGGAAACGATTCCATGATGTACGCAAGACCTCAGGCATCACTTACAAGAAGGTCACCAACCTGCTGGGGGAATAGATCCGCAAGTGGGGGAAGGGCAGAGGGGCCACTACCGTAGAGGACGTGTATAACCTGGTGGGGTTGGAGTGTTATGCTTATAAGCAGCACAGGATCTTTTTCAGGGGAAAAGGCAATACGCCGCGTTTATTGAAGATACAACAATTAGCATATGCATTCAATCACACCACGCGCACGCACACACACACACACACACAGTGCCCCGCCAGTTGATGTTATATTTACCAGTCCAGAGTCTGGATCAATCTAGTGGCCAGCTAGATTGGTCACAGGTAGGTAGGAGCCGGGTTCTGTCGGTCGTGACACAATGCTCCGGGGAAGTCTTGGCAGGACGAACCCAAAGTTTCATGGTAAGGCCCCCTGTTTATATCGTGATTTTCCTTCATTGGGACCAATGAGTTTTGCACCGTCATGCTGTAATCAATTGTTGTTTGTTTTCTTAAATTGTCCTTATTATCCTTTATCTTGTTCTTTCATCAAGTCTCTCAGGGAGTTACCCCATGCTGGCTTTGATCACAGCTGTCTTGTCCCCATTGATAGGTGCCTGTCTCATCTTTAGAGTCGTCAATCTGCCTTCCTCTGATATTTCAATAGGGGCGTGTTGCAGCCTCCTGCGCCCTTGCATCTGTCTCCGGTGCTCCCTAGAACATCTGGGGTAGCGATGGCCTTCACACTTATCTCTTAACACCCGCTCCTCATTCACACACAAAACAGAATTAATTTACACAGAACATTTTGAACAGGAACATCAAATTGCAATGCAGAAGAAAAACAATCATGGCATTCTTTTACTTATTTTAATATGCTAAACCTACAACAAAGTGATGACCTCAAAGGTCTGTCATTGCCTTGAAATCAGCTCAGACACAGGAGTCCAGCTGGAGTGCTCTGACACAGAGTCCAGCTGATGCATCTTTACCAAATGGTCCATTAGGCCATTCCTTTCTGCTATTCAAAAAGGGTGGCTGGCAGGATATGGTCAGATCATACATCAATACGTTTAATACATGCTACATTATCTTATTAATTCTTTATCCTTCATTCTAAATCATACTAAATACAAACAATAAATCCTACTGCTACAGGAGCAGCTGTGCGACATCTGCCCTCCAGCCCTTAAGCTGTGGTTAGCGGACCGGAAGCCCAAAGATCTGCGCAGTGCGGGTGCACCGGCGGATGAGCTGTGGACAGCAGATCGGGGGCAGGAGGGAGACCCACATTCGGGACTCAGAAGGGGAGTCACCCAGAGACCTCTCAAAGGTGGGACTCCAGGAAGCCCAACTCAGGGGTGCCCGGGAATGCTGGGGCAGGTGACCCCCCTCATGGGACCTGAGGGACCTGAAATGTAATTACTGTGGCCAAAAGGGACACAAGGTAGCGCAATGCCTGAAGATGAAGGAAATGGCGGCCAAGCAGAATCCGCGGGGTGTCAACTGGATGGAAACCCACCGAGAGGGGGCACCGCCAGCCAAGGAGGCCCCAGTTGACAGGGCTGTGCCAGTGGGAGGGGACCGCCAGGCGAGGCCGGCAGGGGTCCAGGCCAGGGGGCATAACTGGACACTGCAAGACAGAGGTTTCTGGGGTTGTGTGTGGGACCTGAGATACTGGCTAGTGTCACTCAGTTGCACAATCCAAGGAGCAGCTTACATGCCAGAGGCTGTGTGTGAACAGCCCAGGAGTGGGGATTCTCACAGCAGAGCAGGGTAAGGCTGGCTCCCAAAGTCCAAGATTGGAGTGACCTAGCAGATCATCTGTCCAGATAACACCAGAGGGGAACATCACAGCGAGGGATATGGGACCTCCCAAAGGGGGGGACTGAAGCTCAAGGGTAGAGCTTGACAGGGCTGGGCTGGAGCCTCTGTCCCAAGGTGGGGAAACTGAGGCACTGCCAACCAGGGCTGTACCCTCAAACCCAGCAGCTGAATTCCAGATGGGGCTGCAGGAAGATCCCTCCTTAGAGAAGCTGAGGGCCCTTTTGCTGGCCACAGCGGTGAAGAATCCAGGGGGAGGAATGCCAGGAGAGATTCCTGTGGGAGAAGGGATTCCTGTACTGGGAATGGGCTGGGTTCGGGGCAAACTGAACCTTGGGAGGCCAGGAGGCAGTTGGTCCCCCAGAGGTACTGCCGCAGACTGTTGTACTTGGCCCACGATGTCCCCCTTTCAGGGCATCCGGCGCACCAGGCAGAGGCTGCTGCAGAACCTTTACTGGCCCGGGGTCTTTGATGCAGTCCAACAGTATTGCAGGTCCTGTGACTCCTGCCAGAGCGGGGGAAGGCCTGGGATAAGTGTAAAGCAGCTTTGAGACCTTTGCCCATCATAGAGGAGCCTTTCCAGAAGGTGGCTGTGGACATAGTGGGGCCCCTCAGCAGGGCGACCCGGTCGGGGAAGAAATACATCCTGGTGGTGGTAGATTTCGCTATGCGCTACCGTGAGGCAGTGGCCTTGTCCTCTATCGAGGCAGACACCGTGGCAGAGGCGCTACTGACCATTTTCAGCAGGGTGGGGTTCCCCAAGGAGGTCCTTACAGACCAGGGGTCCAACTTCACGTCAACCCTGCTCCAGTGCTTGTGGAAGAAGTGTGGGGTCCAACATACCTAGGCCTTGGCGTGTCACCCTCAGTCCAATGGGCTGGTGGAAAGGTTCAACGGGACCCTAAAGATGATGCTGAAAACCTATATGGACCAGCACTCGCAGGACTGGGACAAGTATTTACCCCACCTGCTGTTTGCATACAGGGAAGTGCCCCAGGAATCCATAGGGATTTCCCCATTCGAGTTGCTGTATGGGAGGAGAGTGAGGGGACCCCTGGACTTGATGAGAGACGAGTGGGAGGGGAAGGCCTTTCCCGATGGAGAATCAGTGGTGGCGTATGTCCTGACCTTCCGGGAAAGGCTCGCTGAGCTCATGGCTAGGGGAAACCTAGCCAGGGCACAGAGGAAGCAGAAGGTCTGGTACGACTGCTCAGCACGTGCTGCTCCTATGCTACCGGGGACTAGGTGATGCTTCTTGTAGTAAGATGAGGCCTTGACACATAAATCCTTGTATAAGAGGCCCAGTATGAGGCCCGAGGCCTGAACTATAGTAATGGTGAAGACTTTGCTAACATAAAGCAAAGTTAAGCTGTGAGCCAGAGGCAGGCCCTGCTCACACAAGTTGGAAGCTGCTAATTGCACGTACACACATATCTAAAAGGTATCGAGTACTAATAGGATGAACATGTGCCAGGATGGCACCAGAACATTCTGGTATGAACACATTCCACAGAGATAATGAGGAACAGGCTGACCCATCCTAAAGACAGAGTCAAAAGGATAATATGATGGATAGAGTTGTTTGTTCAAACCAACATGTACCAGGAGGAAGACAGCACCCTAACGCGTAGAGGGGCTGTACCTCGATGTGTCAGGAGTGATGCGTAACTTGTTTGTACCTGTGTATAAGATGCACCCCTGAGTGGCTGTCTTTGTCCATCCCAGGGGGCAGTGGAGAGTCCCACCACTGACTGAGCCGGTCCATTGTCCAGGAGCACATATGTACTAGCAGAACCATAGACGTCTGATCCTGGGAGCTAGAGACTGTGTTTCATTTGGCAATAAACCTGGCCCGGTGTCTTTGTACCTTATTGGAGTCTGTGGTCATTGGGGGTTCTCTCGGGGTCTGCTGTGTCAGCGATCTGCGCAGAGCCAGGGCATCACACGGAGGAAACACACGCACGCAGCTGACTGTTATCAACATTGAACAGAGCAGAGCACCACACCGGTGACATCTGACAACACTCTTCATCCCCATGAAGAAGAACGAGCTGCAATCTGTCTGGGACGGCCCCTTCAAGGCCATCAGACAGGTAAACAAGGTGAACTATGTAGTGGAACTGTCCAGTCGGGCACACAACCACCAGGTGCCCCATGTCAACATTATGAAGCCATAGTGGGACAGGGAGAAGTTGGTGCTGGCTGTGTGTGGGCAGTGGGAGGAGAAGGGAGAGGATCCCTGGTGGGACTCCTCCCTCAGGCGGGGGCTGACCCCTCCTGGAATCAGTTCCCCTCTCAGATCAGCTAGCCCCTGCCCAGCAGGCATAGATCAGAGAGATGCTGCATTCATACCAGCAGCTGTTCTCCAACTGGCCTGGGCTCATTGATTGAGCTATCCACTGGGTGGAGATGGGAGCCAACCCTCCCATCAGGTGTTCCCCATTCAGGGTCACTGGGAAAGCAGCCCAGGACCTGGAGAGAGAGGTCGAAGACATGCTGGCTTCAAGGGTGATCCAGCCATCCTCCAGTCCCTGGGCGTTGCTCGTGGTGCTGGTCCCCAAGAAGGACGGGTCGATCTGGTTCTGTGTGGACTATTGGAAACTCAATGCCATCACCGTGTCCGATGCCTACCCCATGCCTAGGACCGATGAGATCCTACACAAGTTGGGGGGTGCCCAGTACCTCACTACCATGGATCTCACCAAAGGCTACTGGAAGGTGCCTTTGGACCCATAGGCCAAGACAAATTCTGCCTTCACCCCCCCAGTAGGGCTCTTCGAGTTCCTGGTCCTGCCTTTTGGCCTCAGGGGGACACCTGCCGCCTTCCAGCACCTGGCAGATCAGTTACTAAGGGGGATGGAAGACTTTGCTCTAGCATATATTGACGATATCTGTGTCTTTTGCCAGACCAGGGAAGAACACGTGTCCCAGGTGAAGAGGGTGCTGGGTTACCTCCAGGATGCAGGACAGACTATAAAAGCTGGAAAGTGCAAGGTGGGGATGGCAGAGGTGTCATACCTGGGCCACAAGGTGGGGAGCAGCCACCTGAAGCCAGAGCCACCAAAGTGGAGGCAATGAAAGATTGGTCTGCTCCCCAGACTAAGAAGCAGGTCCAGGCTTTCATTGGGATGGCCGGGTATTACCGGAGGTTTATGCAACACTTTAGCTCATGGAGCTTTGTAGGAAGGGAAAGCCGGACAAGGTGTTCTGGACCAAGCAGTGCCAGAGGGCAATCTGTGCACTAAAGGGGGCACTCATCCAAAACCTGGTGGTGTTAATCTTGGATTTTAATAAACCCTTCCTGGTGTTCACAGGTGCCTCAGACAACGGGCTGGGTGTGGTGCTGATGCAAACTGATACTAAGGGGGAGAGACACCCTGTGACGAAGTGGGGTTTTATTCAATTTATGATGCATGTGAGTCTTACTGTCCTATCCTAATACTGTGTGTACCTTAGTTTCCCTATGTAATGCACCAATACTTCGGTGGTGGGAATTTGGTGTGTGATTTTTGCTGAGGCCCTCAGGGCAGGTGAGACTGCCCAGCTGTTTGCACCTATGTAACCTGAGACCCAGGAGGGGGATGTGACCAGGTGACACCTTTTGCCTGGGAAGCAAGACAAAGAGAAGGAGAAATGGGGGGTATCAGAGGTTGGGTCGCTGTAATCTGGCAGCAGGGCCGTCCTTTCCCATATGTAAAGTATGCTGCTGCATAGGGCACCAGGAAATTTGGGGCCAAATTTCCAGGTGCTCTGTGCAGCTGTGTGCTGCTCCAGCCTCTGCTCCAGCTCTTCCCCAGGCCCCCGCCCCTGCTCCACCCTAGTCCACCCCCACTCCCCTGAAGATTGCAGCCAGGCCCTACCCTGCACTCAACGTGTGGTAAGTGGAGTGACCCGGCCCCAGCCTGCTCCACTTCCCTAGCTCCCAGTTGCACCGCCAGCGAGTTCTGGGAGGCAGTTCCCCACTTCCCCCAAGCCTGGGAGCCAGGGGAGCAGAGCAGCTTGGGGCCCCAGGCCTCAGCGGGTGGGAGCTGGCCAGAGGCCTCCGCGAGGTGCAGGGCTGTGTGGGGCACCAAAATAGCTCAGGATGGCCCTGTCTGGCAGGCTGTGTTGGGGGACTGGAAGAGGGGAATCCAGGGCATCTGGCCCAGGATTCCAAAGATGGACTTGGCTGAAAGTCACTGATTTCTGGAATAGCAAGCTCAGTTCTACGCTGTGTTCCTGTCGACTAATAAACCTTCTGTTTTATCGGCGGGCTGAGAGTCATGTCTGACTGCAGGGTTGGGGTGCAGGACCTTCTGGCTTCCCCAGGAGCCCCGCCTGTGTGGACTCGCTGCAGGAAGCACAAAATGTGGACGGGGATGCTGAATGCTCTGAGGTCAGACCCAGGAAGGTTGAAGCTGTGTAAGCTTCTTGCCCTGGAGACAGTATGCTCAGAGAGAGGACTCCTGTGGTGCTCTGTGCAGCTGTGTGCTGCTCCAGCCTCTGCTCCAGCTCTTCCCCAGGCCCCCGCCCCTGCTCCACCCTAGTCCACCCCCACTCCCCTGAAGATTGCAGCCAGGCCCTACCCTGCACTCAACGTGTGGTAAGTGGAGTGACCCGAATGCTGAATGCTCTGAGGTCAGACCCAGGAAGGTTGAAGCTGTGTAAGCTTCTTGCCCTGGAGACAGTATGCTCAGAGAGAGGAGGCTCCTCCAGAGACCTGGCTGGCTTTATACGGAGTAGTTCCAGAGCATCGCCCAGTGACTCTGTATCACCTGTCCTTTGTCTTCCGTTCCAGGTAAACAGGTCACTGGGGCCCTCTCTCATCCATCCGTTGTTCCCCTCTGGCTGGAACTGGTTTGTCAGGTCACCAGGGTCCTCTCCCCTCAGCCCATTGTCCTCCCACTGACCAGAACTGGTTGACTGCCTAGCTGGGGTGGACCTCTTAGTCTCCAGGTGTCAAGGCTGATTCCCCACTCTGGCACTTCGAGTGCAGAAGGTGGGGGCCCACAAGGATTCAAAAATTAATACTGGCCACTCCAGGCTTGTATTAAACTCCCAAGGTTACAGCTTTTCTCTGACCTTGGATAGGTAGATGCTGCCACCACCCAAGTGCAGAACTCTTTTGAGAGCCCAGGAAGGTGCACTTGGGAATTCCTTCCTGTGGGGTACCCTCAAACCCTTTCACCCCCGGTCCTGGGAAGAGCTGAGAAAGAAGAAGAAAAAAAAAAGAGGAAATCAACTGTTGCCACCAGCTAATTAAACAACATGTGCACAAACCTCTTAAGACACAAAAATCCGATTCTGTTCTTAAAAAAAGTAAATTTTATTAAAAAAAGAAAGAAAGAAAGAAAATACATCTGGGAACTTCAGCTATTGCTAGATTTTAAAAGGTCAATTACAAGAATTAAGCATCAAGAATAGCTCTCTTGAGGTCCAGCTTAAAGGTTACAAGCAAAACAAAAGCACCTGGGGTTAGCACAGAGGAATCCACAAGCCATAAAGAAATAAAAGGGATAAACCTAATCGCGTCTTCCTAGACGTTTCCTGGTCTACTTACATAGCTGGGGTTTAAATGAGTAGTTTCTAGGCATGATACTGATGATTTTTTTCATGCCTGGCCCAAACTTCTTACAGCATAGCTGGTCCCTGTCCGCCTCTCCCTGGGAGAACCACAGACAGACAAAAGGGGAGTCGTTTCAATATTTAAAAGTTCTAGCCTTCCCACTGGCTCTTTAGGACAGGTGCCCACTCACTTCCTTTTACCTATGCATAGCAGTGAGACTTTTTAACCCTTTACAGGGAGAGCAATTACAGAAGAGCTACTAAAAGGGATTTTATAGCTACTGGCTGGCTGGTGGAGAGGTTTAATGGAACTCTAAAGATGATGCTGAAAACCTTTATGAACCAGCACCCGCAGGATTGGGACAAGTACTTACCTCACCTGATGTTCATGTACAGGGAAGTGCCCCAGAAGTCTATCGAGTTTTTGCCTTTTGAACTGTTATATGGAAGAAGGATGAGGGGGCCCCTGGATCTGATGCGAGACAAATCGGGGGCAGGAAGGACACTCCTGATGGAGAATCAGTGCTGGAGTAAGTCTTGACCTTCCAAGAAAGGGAAGCTGCTCTTCCAAGAAAGACTTGCTGAGCTCATGGGCTTGGCCAAGGAGAATCTGGCCAGAGCCCAGAGGAAACAGAAGGTCTGGTATGACTGCATGGCGCGGGCCCATGCCTATACCACTGGAGACCAGCTGATGGTTCTCATCCCTGTGAGAGAAAAAACAAACTACAGGCCGCCTGGCATGGCCCTTTCAAGGTTGTCAAGCAACTAAATGAGGTAAACTGTGTGTGGGACTGTCTAACTGGGCACACCACCACTGGGTATACGATGTTAATATGACGAAGCCATATTATGAAAGGGGGGATGTGGTGTTAGCTGTGTGTGGACATTGGAAGGAGCAGGGAGATGATCTTTTAGTAGATCTATTCCCTGAGACAGGAGCTGGCTCCTCCCTGGAAACAGTTCCCCTCTCTGATCATCTAACCCCTGCCCAGCAAGCTGAGATCAAAGAGGGTGTTGCATTTGTACGAACAGCTGTTTTCCAGTCAGCCTGGACACACTAATCTGACTGTCCACCAGGTGCAGACAGGATCGCACATGCCTATAAGATGCTCCCCCTTCCAAGTTACAGGGAAAACTGCTCAGGACCTGGAAAGAGAGGTCAGTGACATGCTGGCTTTGGGGGTGATCCAGCCATCTTCCAGCCCTTGGGTCTCACCTGTGGTGCTGTTCCCCAAAAAGGACGGGTTGATTTGGTTTCGTGTGGACTATTGGAAGTTTAATGCCATCACCGTATCTGATACCAACCCCATGCCCAGGCCTGATGAGCTCCTAGACAAGTCGGGGGGGAGGCGGGAGGCTGGGGGGCGGTTGCTACCTTACCACCATGGATCTTACAAAGGGCTACTGGAAAGTGCCACTGGATGCAGATGCCAGGCTGAAATCTGCCTTTATCACCCCTTTGGGGCTCTATGAGTTCCTGACCCTGCCTTGCAGCCTAAAGGGGGTGTCTGCTACCTTCCAGCACCTGGTGGATCAGCTACTGAGGGGGGTGGAGGGTTTCGCTGTGGCATACATTGATGACATCTGTGTCTTTAGCCAGACCTGGGAGGACCATGTCTCCCAGGTTAAACAAGTGCTGGACCGACTCCAGGAGGCTGGGCTGACCATAAAAGCTGAGAAATGCAAGGTGGGGATGGCTGAAGTATCTTACCTGGGCCACTGGGTGGGGAGCGGCTGCCTAAAGCCAGAACCAGCCAAGGTGGAGGCGATCAGAGACTGGCCCGCTCCCCAAGCCAAAAAGCATCGCAGGATGTTGGGGGTGCAGGGCCCTGACTCCCCCACACTTCATGACAGCCTCTCAACGTCAGTGAATGAAGGGAAATGCTTGGATCCCAGCAAAGCAGCTGTGAGCTTCCCAATTCCATCCCGTCTCATCTCTCTGGCTGTGTGGGGGGATGATGGAGGCAGGGCCTTTGTGATACTCTCAGTAAGTCATGGACCCCCTGTGACACTGAGCTGACTTCTCCCAGAGTGTCCTTTCATAGTAAGAAGAAGTCCAGTAAGGGTATGTCTACACTACAAAATTAGGTTGATTTTATAGAAGTTGATCTTTAGAAAGCAATTTTATAAAGTAGATTGTGTATGTCCCCACTAAGCGCATTAAGTCAGTGGAGTGCGTCCTCAATACCGTGGCTAGCATTGACTCACGGAGCATTGCACTGTGGGTAGCTATCCCACAGTCCCCGCAGTCTCCGCTGCCCACTGGAATTCTGGGTTAAGTTCCCAGTGCCTGATGGGGCAAAAACATTGTCGCGAGTGGTTTTGGGTACATGTCGTCAGTCTCCCCTCCCTCCCTCCGTGAAAGCAATGGCAGACAATTGTTTCACGCCTTTTTTCCTGGGTTACCCGTGCAGACGCCATAGCATGGCAAGCATGGAGCCCGTTCAGCTCAGCACTGCTGTTGTGAGCATTGTAAACACCTCACGCATTATCCTGCAGTATGTGCAGAACCTGGCTAGGATCCACTAGCACAAGGATGATTGTGAGGAGGACATGGGCACAGACATTCCTGAAAGCACGGGATGTGGCAGTTGGGACATCATGGCGGCAGTGGGGCTGGTTGATACAGTGGAACGCCGATTCTGGGCCCGGCAAACAAGCACAGACTGGTGGGACTGCATAGTGTTGCAGGTATGGGATGATTCCCAGTGGCTGCAAAACTTTCGCATGCGTAAGGCCACTTTCCTGGAATTTTGTGAGTTGCTTTCCCCTGCCCTGAAGTGCAGGAATACCAAGATGAGAGCTGCCCTGACAGTTGACAAGTGAGTGGCGATAGCCCTGTGGAAGCTTGCAACGCCTGACTGCTACCGGTCAGTTGGGAATCAATTTGGAGTGGGCAAATCTACTGTGGGGGCTGCTGTGATCCAAGTAGCCAATGCAATCACTGACCTTCTGCTAGCAAGGGTTGTGACTCTGGGAAATGTGCAGGTCATAGTGGATGGCTTTGCTGCAATGGGGTTCCCTAACTGTGGTGGGGCGATAGACAGAACACATATCCCTATCTTGGCACTGGACCACCTTGCCAACCAGGACGTAACCACAAGGGGTACTTCTTAATGGTGCTGCAAGCGCTGGTGGATCACAAGGGAATTTTCACCGACATCAACGGGGGATGGCCGGGAAAGGTGCATGACACTCGCATCTTTAGGAACTCTGGGCTGTTTGAACAGCTGCAAGAAGGGACTTACTTCCCAGACCAGAAAATTACCGTTGGGGATGTTGAAATGCCAATAGTTAGCCTTGGGGACCCAGCCTACCTCTTGCTCCCACAGCTCATGAAGCCGTACACAGGCAGCCTGGACAGTCATAAGGAGCACTTCAAATATAGGCTGAGCAAGTGCAGAATGGTGGTAGAATGTACCTTTGGATGTTTAAAAGCGCGCTGGTGCTGTTTGCTGACTAGGTTAGACCTCAGCGCAACCAGTATTTCCATTGTTATTGCTGCTTGCTGTGTGCTCCATAATATCTGTGAGAGTAAGGGGGAGACGTTTATGGCCGGGGGGGGGAGGTTGAGGCAAATCACCTGGCAGCCGATTTTGAGCAGCCAGATACCAGGGCGATTAGAAGAGCACAACTAGGGGCGCTGCGCATCAGAGAGGCTTTGAAAACCTGTTTCATGACTGGTCAGGCTACAGTGTGACTGTTGTGTGTGTTTCTCCTTGATGCAAAACTGCCCCCTTTGTTGAATTTACTTCCCTGTAAGCCAATCCCCCTCCCCCCTTCAACCACAGCTGGCAAAGGAAATAAAGTCCCTATTGTTTTGAATTCATGCATTCTTTATTTATTAAAAAAAAAAAAAAGGAGATCACTGACAAGGTAGCCGGGGTGGGGTGGGGTGGGGTGGGGGAAGAGGGAAGGACAAGGCCACATTGCTTATGTAGCCACACTACAAATCAAAGATGTTTGAATGACAGCCTTCTGTTGCTTGAGCCATCCTCTGGAGTGGAGTGGCTGGGTGCCCAGAGCCTCCCCACTCACGTTCTTGGGCATCTGGGTGAGGAGCATATGGAACTTGGTGAGGAGAACAGGCACTTATACAGTGGCTGCAGCGGTGGTCTGTGCTCTTGTTGCTTTTCCTGCAGCTCCACCAAACACCTGATCATGTCCATTTGCTCCTCCATTAGCCTCAGCATCGCCTCCTACATCTTCTGATCACGCTCACTGGATGCTTTCCTGGCATCTGTCACTGAATACCTCCATGCATTCAGCTGTGCCCTGTCAGTGCAGGAGGACTGCATGAGCTCGGAAAACATGTCATCGCAAGTGTGTTTTTTCCATCTTCTAATCTGCGACAACCTCAGGGACAGAGATGATACGGGGAGCATAGAAACATTTGCACCTGCACGGGGGTTAAAAAGGGAGAGTAAAATTTGAGATGATACATTTCTGAAAACAAAAGGGAGACTCTTTCACAGTGAATCAAGCAATTCACATCAGACAGCACATGTGCTTTAGGTACAAGGTCGCATTTTGCCATTTATATTGAGCTCCTGCTGGTATGGTGACACATCACATGTGGCTGGGCAACAGTTTCCAGGCAGCCATGGTAAGCCAAAGGGTATGTGGGGTTGGCTTCTTCCGCTTTCATAACATGTAGGTGTAACAATGCTGGTTCTGGTGGGACCCAACTGAGAGTGCCAATTCAGGACAAATTTCTTAAAGCAGGGCAGTTACAGCCCAAGGCTGGGGTTTTTCCACCTCTAAGGCAAACCAAACCAGCCAGATAGAGAGGACTGTGGTTTTACCCCACTGGCTAACCACAAGTCACACAAGCAATTCCCTTAGACACTCCAGTTTCCCAGTATCACCACCAGTGCCACTTGTCATGGGGACAAATGGTTATGAAAACTAATACCCTAGTAAAAGAAAAAAGGTTCTCTCGATCCCAAAGGACCAAGCCCCAGATCCAGGTCAACATACAAATCAGATCTTACCCACAAATCACGCCGTTGCCAATCCTTTAGAATCTAAAATCTAAAGGTTTATTCATAAAAGGTAAAAGATACAGATGAGAGCTAGAATCGGTTAAATGGAATCAATTACATACAGTGATGGCAAAGTTCTTGGTTCAGGCTTGTAGCAGTGATGGAATAAACTGCAGGTTCATATCAAGTCTCTGGAGAACATCCACAGCTGGGATGGGTCTTTCAGTCCTTTCTTCAGAGCTTCAGTTTGTAGCACAGTTCCTCCAGAGGTAAGAAGCAGGACTGAAGACAAGATGGAGGAGCTGCAGCAGCTTTTTATAGTCTCTTGCCATGTGGTCTCTGTTTTCTTTATCCCAAGGACAAGCTGTCCATCACATGGCATAGAAAAACGTCAGAGTTCTGTCCATAGGCATGTCCCTGCATACCTTGCTGAGTCATAAGGTGTATCTGCCTTCTCTCAATGTGTCAGTTGTATAGCTGATGATCCCTAATGGGCCATCAAGCAGGCTAGGCAGAGCTGACACCAACTTGTCTGGGGTGTCACCCAGAAGCATAGCACAAGTGTGAAATACCGACAGTCTAGAGCCAATACATATATCTTTAAATACAAAAATGATGCATGCAAACAGATAGCATAATCATAACCAGCAAATCATAACCTTCCCATAGACACCTCACATGACAATCTTTGTACAATATTTGCTGCAAATATATAACAGTGGTTGCAACAGTGATCTATATGGTTACAGATTCTGTCAATAACGTCACAGTGGGAATGGTTTCAAACTGCAGCACCCTCCTGTCCCATAGCAAGCAATGCCAGTTGGGTTTGCTATTTAAAAGGAGGGGCTGCAGTTTTGGGGTGGATGTGCAGCACAACCCTCCCCCCACCCCAACGTGTGGCTATTCTCTGGGATGATCCCTGTTAGCCAAGCGCAAACAGACCAGCATGAACGGGGTCCTTTTACTGTTCCCTTCACAAAAATTCCACTATTTCAACCAGGTGACCATGAATGATATCACTCTCCTGAGCCTAACACAGAAAGATAAAGACTGAATGTTGCACGAATATGACCAAAACCCAGGACCATTCACTGCCATGCTTTGTGCTCCAGTGATTCCAGACTACTTGCTACTGGCTTGGCGTGGTAAAGTGTCCTACCGTGGAGGACGAAATAAGGCAGCCCTCCCCAGAAACCTTCTGCAAAGGCTTTCAGAGTACCTCCAGGAGAGCTTCATGGAGATGTTCCTGGAGGATTTCTGCTCCATCCCCAGACATGTTAACAGACTTTTCCAGTAGCTGTACTGGACGTGAATGCATCCCAAGTTGTCAGGGCAAATCAAACATTAAACACAATTGCTTTTAACCCATGTAGGTTACAAATGTGCACTCACCAGAGGTGCCTTCTCCGGCTTCAGGGAGAACCCTTGGGAGGGTATTGGCTCCAGGATGATGAAAAGGTCCTGGCTGCCGGGGAGAATAGATTCTCCGCGTGCCTGCTGCGCATTCTCCTCCTCTTCCTCATCCACAAAATCCTCCTCCATGTTGCTTGAGACTTCCCCCTTGCAGGTGTCCACAGACAGGGGTGGGGTACTGGTAGGGTCCCCCCCTAGAATGGCTGCAGCTGATCTTAGAAGCGATATGTATGGGGCTCTGATCCAGAGTGACTGTTTGCCTCCTTTGTCTTTTGGTCGGCTTGCCTGAGCTCCTTGACTTTCACGCGGCACTGCTGCATGTCCCTGTTGTAGCCTCTCTCCACCATGCCCTGTGCAATTTTGGCGTATATATTAGCATTTCTTCTTTTCGATCGGAGTTCTGCCTGCACAGATTCTTCTCCCCATACAGCAATCAGATCCAGTGTCTCCCGTTCGCTCCGTGCTGGGGCTTGTTTGCGATTCTGGGGGGACTGCATGATCACCTGTGCTGCTGAGTTCGCCACGCTGACCAAACAGGAACTGAAATTCAAACATTCCCGGGGCTTTTCCTGTGTACCTGGCTAGTGCATCGGAGTTGAAAGTGCTGAGCAGAGAGGTCACTTTGGAGCACTCTGGGATTGCTCCCAGAGGCCAATACCGTCGAATTGCACAATGCTGCGTCTACACTACCCCAAATTCGACCCAGCAAGGTCAGTTTTACCACTACTCCTCTTGCCAGGGAGGAGTACAGAAGTCGATTTTAAGAGCCCTTTAGGTCGACAGAACAGGGTTGATTGCGTAGCCGCATTGCTTATAAAATCAACCTAACATGGCTAAATTTGACCTAACCTCGTAGTGTAGACCAGGGCTAAGTGAAAGCCCCAGGGATCTTCTCTTTCCTAACTTTCTGGGAGCAGGAAGCAGAGACTTGAACTCATCATTCACCTGGGATAGAGTTGTGAACCTCGATTACGTTATAAGAGGCTTGGCCTCCTGCTTTGTAGAGTCTACCTTGCAGCCAGAGAAGCTCTGCTCATTAACCACATTATCTGGAGAGCGCTGGGCTTGCAGAGGGAGGAGGCTGCATTTCTCAGAAGGAAGAAGTTAGAGCATGCAGATGAGCTGAGACTATTTCTTTAGCATTTGTTCCAGTCTTGGCACGCCTGCAGGGGAGAGAGAAGGGGCTGTTGGAAGCTTATTCCACCTACCTCTTCAACCACGATTACTACCTTCTGCCTCCACCCCAATCTCTGGACTTCTGTGCCCTGCCACAGATTCCCCTTTTTCAATGCCGCCTTGCCCTCTCTCCCCCCCCTCCCCAGGGCAGCAGGTTTGTAGAAATTTTGGTGGTGCTCAAACTCCGCCCCCCAAACTCTGCCCCCGACCTGCCTAAAGCTCTGGGAGGGAGTTTGGGTGGGGGGAGGAGGTCTGGGGTGCAGGTCCTGCGCTGTGGCAAGGGATTGGGGTGCAGGGTGCAGGCTCTGGGAGGGAGTTTGGGTGCAGAAGGGGTGAGAGGTTGGGCTTTGGGAGGGAGTTTGGGTGGGGGAGGGGGTCTGGGGTGCACGCTCTGGGATGGAGTTTGGGTGCTAGGTGCAGGCTCTGGGCTGGGGCAGGGGATGGGGGTGCAGGAGCGGGTGAGGGGTGCAGGCTCTGGGAGGGAGTTTGGGGGCAGGAGATGGTGTGTGAGAAAGGGGTGGGGGTGCAGGATCTGGGAGGGGGGAGGGATGTGTGTCGCTTACCTGGGTCTCCTAGACAGGGTGGGCTGTGGGGCCTCCACGCGCTACTACCCCCAGGCATTTCCACTGCAGCTTCATATTGGCCGCAGGGGCACTTGGGGCAGGAGCAGCACACGTAGACACAGACACAGACCCACCCCACCCAGGGGCTGCAGGGAAGGGCCAGCAGCCACATGGAGCGAGCAGGCAGGAAACGGCTCAACTCCGCTGCAATGCCGGTGGTGGTGGGGGGGCCCTGGGCCATTTTACATCGCCCAGGGGACGCGCGTGGGCGGGGGAGTGGCTGGGGGCGGAAGGTGGGGCCGAAGGAGAGACCCGGCATCAGACATTGCTGGAGCTGGGCCCCAGGCCAGGAATATTCCTTGTGCCAGGCACCACCGGCCCATAGAACGCATTGCCAATGCCCATATTCCTTCCCTTGCTCCACCCTTTCACTAGCAGGAGATCTCCAATCTCAATGGAAAGTCTCAGGAATGGTGGGTTTTGAGTCTCAGTAGCTGCAGCTCATTTCTGACACTCCCCTTACTCTTCCCTTTTCCTCTGCAGAGGGAGTGGCTCTCACCTGGGTTCTCTCTTAGATTTGGCAAGTGGCGCAATGAAGACCAAGAGAGAGGAGAGGAATCCTTGGCAGGAATCATAGAATCATAGAATATCAGGGTTGGAAGGGACCTCAGGAGGTCATCTAGTCCAACCCCCTGCTCAAAGCAGGACCAATCCCCAACTAAATCATCCCAGCCAGGGCTTTGTCAAACCTGACCTTAAAAACTTCTAAGGAAGGAGATTCTACCACCTCCCTAGGTAACGCATTCCAGTGTTTCACCACCCTCCTAGTGAAAAAGTTTTTCCTAATATCCAACCTAAACCTCCCCCACTGCAACTTGAGACCATTACTCCTTGTTCTGTCATCTGCTACCACTGAGAACAGTCTAGATCCATCCTCTTTGGAACCCCCTTTCAGGTAGTTGAAAGCAGCTATCAAATCCCCCCTCATTCTTCTCTTCTGCAGACTAAACAATCCCAGTTCCCTCAGCCTCTCCTCATAAGTCAAGTGTTCCAGTCCCCTAATCATTTTTGTTGCCCTCCACTGGACTCTTTCCAATTTTTCCACATCCTTCTTGTAGTGTGGGGCCCAAACCTGTACTCCAGATGAGGCCTCACCAATGTCGAATAGAGGGGAACGATCACGTCCCTCCATCTGCTGGCAATGCCCCTACTTATAAATCCCAAAATGCCATTGGCCTTCTTGGCAACAAGGGCACACTGTTGACTCATATCCAGCTTCTCGTCCACTGTAATCCCCAGGTCCTTTTCTGCAGAACTGCTGCTTAGCCAGTCAGTCCCCAGCCTGTAGCAGTGCATGGGATTCTTCCATCCTAAGTGCAGGACCCTGCACTTATCCTTATTGAACCTCATCAGATTTCTTTTGGCCCAATCCTCCAATTTGTCTAGGTCACTCTGGACCCTATCCCTACCCTCCAGCATATCTACCTCTCCCTCCGTTTAGTGTCATTGATGAACTTTCTGAGGGTGCAATTAATCCCATCATCCAGATTTTTGATAAAGATGTTGAACAAAAAAAGCCCAGGACCGACCCCTGGGGCACTCTGCTTGATACCGGCTGCCAACTAGACATCGAGCTGTTGATCATTACTCGTTGAGCTCGACAATCTAGTCAGCTTTCTATCCACCTTATAGTCCATTCATCCAGTCCATACTTTTTTAACTTGCTGGCAAGCATACTGTGGGAGACCGTATCAAAAGCTTTGCTAAAGTCAAGGTATATCACATCCACTGCTTTCCCCATATCCACAGAGCCCGTTATCTCATCATAGAAGGCAATCAGGTTGGTCAGGGAGGACTTGCCCTTGGTGAATCCATGTTGACTGTTCCTGATCCCCTTCCTCTCCTCCAAGTGCTTCAATATGGATTCCTTGAGGTCCTGCTCCATGATTTTGCCGGGGACTGAAGTGAGGCTGACAGGTCTGTAGTTCCCCAGGTTCTCTTTCTTCCCTTTTTAAAATATGGGCACTATATTTGCCTTTTTCCAATTGTCCAGGACCTCCCCTGATTGCTATGAATTTTCTAAGATAATGGCCAAAGGCTCTGCAATCACATCAGCCAACTACCTCAGCACCCTTGGATGCATTAGATCAGGACCCATGGATTTGTGCATGTCCAGCCCTTCTAAATAGTCCTTAACCTGTTCTTTCACCACTGAGGGCTGCTCACCTCCTCCCCATACTGTGTTGCCCAGTGCAGCAGTCTGGGAGCTGACCTTGTCTGTGAAAACCAAGGCAAAAAAAGCATTGAGTACTTCAGCTTTTTCCACACCATCGACTAGGTTGCCTCCCACATTCATTAAGGGTCCCACACTTTCCGTGACCTTCTTCTTGTTGCCAACATACCTGTAGAAACCCTTCTTGTTACCCTTCACATCCCTTGCTAGCCGCAACTCCAGTTGTGCCTTGGCCTTCCTGATTACACATGTAAGCAGTGTCAGGATGAGCTCCACCCTGACATCTGGTGGTGAGGTGTGGCAAGTTGTGGAAAAGAACTTCAGGGGCTGAGCTCATTTGCATAGGCACACCCATCCCACCTAGAATGAGGCCATAGCTGCCCAAATGGTCACTTTGGCTGCTGTGGGATCCCCAGTGTCTCTGTTATTGGGGCAGGAAGAATAAATTGTTATTACCCTGATTATGGGAACTGTGCTTGGAACTGTACTGGGCCTTTTGTTATGATGGAGGGACTCACCATCAACTAAGTAGCACTCGCTAGGCAAGGGTCATGGGTTCCAAAACTCTCTCAATTGAGAGAGGTTGGGGACAAGTATTAATGCTTGGTGGTGTGGGCCCCTTGGTGAGGGCCTTACATGGTAATTGTGCTTCTTCTTCTTTCCACTGTGGAATATCAGAGCTAATTTTGATTCCATTAGGAGTCTAGTTACAGGCTGCTGAGCTCACTTTGGGCTAATGGTGCACTTGCATTGAGGCTCCCCTACTACAAGCTGAATTCACCAAAGAGCTGAACTGACTAAGAGCTGAAACCACTGAGTGTTGTGTTAAGTAGTGGGGGAGCCTGAAGATATTTTGTGGGATGGCTGGTGGAGCAGTTCATAGGACGGCGGGAGCTGCTGGTGGGACGCGGAGCAGTTCGTGGGACGGCAGGAGCTGCTTGTGGGCCGCAGAGCGGAGCAGAGCTGAGCAAAGCAGTTCGTGGGGCAGCTGGTGGAGTGGAGCAGAGCGAAGGCCTACGGAGCTATGGGGCGGTCAGCTTCAGATCATGTAAGGTGCCTTTTACCCCCGCCCCCATCTACACCCAGGTTGGGAGGTAAAGCTCTGCAGATAAACTTTTGAACTCTGGGGCTGCCCTGACCAGGGACAGAGACTTTTGGGTCATTGGACTTTTGGGACTTTGGGTGATTTGGGGTTGCTGGACTCAAGAACCAAAGGGAAAGGGCATGCCCCAATTTGCTTGGGGTGGGTTTTTTGCTCATGGGTTGTGTTATGAATCCTGTTGGTGGTGTTTCCCCAACATAATGCCACATTGTTTCTCTCTGTTATTAAAAGGCTTTTTGCTACACTCAGACTAGGTGCTTGCGAGAGGGGAAGTATTGCCTCTTGGAGGCGCCCAGCGGGGGTGGTATATATTTGTCCCAGGTCACTGGGTGGGGGCTCGAGCCGGTTTGCATTGTGTTATTGGAATGGATCCCGTAGATATTGAACCCCGCCCTTGTTGCTGCCAACTCTGACGGGCAGAAGGGTACACACAGGGCAGCAGGTTTGTAGAAATTTTGGTGGTGCCCAGAACCTGCCCCCCCCCCCCGCCAAACTCCACCCCCACTCCACTCCACCCCCCACCTGCCTAAGGCTCTGGGAGGGATTGAGGGGGGGAGAGGAGGTCTGAAGTTCAGGCCCTGGGCTGGGCCAGGGGATTGAGATGCAGGACAGGTGAGAGGTTGGGCTCTGGGAGGGAGTTTGGCTGGGTGAGTGGGTGAGAGGGGTCTGGGGTGCAGGCTCTGGGATGGAATTTGGGTGCTGGGTGCAGGCTCTGGGCTGCAGCAGGGGGTGGGGGTGCAGGAGGGGGTGAGGGGTGCAGGCTCTGGGATGGAGTTTGGGGATGGGAGGGGGTTCAGACAGAGTGGGTACAGGCTCTGGAACAGAGTTTGAGGTGTAGGCTCTGGGCTGGGGCAAGAGGTGGGGGTGCAGGAGAGGGTGAGGGGTGCAGGCTCTGGGACAGAGTTTGGGGGCTGTGTGCAGGATCCAGGCTGGGACAGGGGCTGGTGGTGTAGGCTCTGGGACTGAGTTTGGGTGCTGGGTGCAGGCTCTGGGCGGCGGCAAGGGGTGGGAGTGCAGGAGGGGATGAGGGGTGCAGGCTCTGGGCCTGAGTTTGGGTGCAGGCTCTGGGCTGGGGTGGAGGTGCAGGGAGGGAGGGGATGCAGGCTCTGGTAGGGAGTTTGGGGATGGGAGGGGGTGCAGGTTCTGGGAGGGAGTTAGGGGGCCAAAAGTGGGGTGCAGGCTCTGGGAGGGGGTGGGAGGATGCGGTGCTTCCCTGGGGCTCCTAGGCAGGGCGGGCCGGGAGTCTCCATGTGCTGCTACCCTCAGGCACTGCCCCCGCAGCTTCCCATTGGCCGCAGGGGTGGGACACAGACCCACCCTGCCCAGGGGCTGCAGGCAGGGGCCGGCAGCCACGTGGAGGGAGCAGGCAGGGCTCGACTGCACTGCCGGTGGTGAGTGGGGGCCCCTGGACTATTTTAAATGCTCCAGAGTGGAAGGCGGGGCCGAGGGAGAGACCCAGCCTCAGACAGTGCTGGAGCCGGCCGCGGGCCAGGAATATTCCTGGTGCCCAGGCACCACGGGCCCATAGAGCTCGCCACCCATCTCGCTAGGGAGCGTAGACTCGGCAAAATAACCCATAAGTATTGATATTAAGAACAGAAGGGGTTTGAGATGGAATCTCCACTTATCCACTTGACACTGGGGTTGGGAAGAGTCCTTTCCACAGAGCTGCTCCAGGAGTCACTCGCATTTAGGATTCTGCAGTTTCTTGTGTTGGGCTCAATCAACTCTCCTAAGCACCTGCTGACCTCAGTTTACATGCCCTGGTTTCAGGGCTCATTGGAGAGGGGGCCACCCCGTGATTCCCACTGGACACGTGCCAAGGGAGTGCTTAGGTTTTAGCTCTCATTTTCTTTGCTGCTTCCATTGGTATCCAGTAGCTGGCGCTGGTGTATAACAGATTTCTTCAATTCTTTTGTTACTGAAGGTATTTTAAGTTTGATTCTTTTCAAGGATTGTATTTCATTACTTGCTCCTGCTGTCAGTTGGGATCCCCCTTTTAAGAAATTTCTCTTAATAGTCCAAAGTTCTACCCTGGTTGATATCTTTCAACATTTCTCTGTCCGTGTGCCAGACAATGCCTATCAGAGCCGTCCCTTGGGTAGGGCGAATCAGGATGACCGCTCCGGGCCCTGTCTTCATGGGAGGCGGGTGACCCCCCGCTTTGGGGAGGCAAGCCAGCCGGCCCCACCCCTTCCACCGAAGGCCCCGAAACCTCCCTCCTACCCTGTAAAAGGAGAAGCCCTGACTCTGAGGTTACAGGAAGAACGCTGGCCCGCCCACCCCAGCCACACCAGGTGAGCTGCTGCCATCGCCCCCCCCCCCCAAGCCGTGCCGCCAGCCTCCCCACCCCTGATGCTCACCCCCAGCCAGAGTAGGGCTGAGCCACCGGCCTCCCTGAGCTTTCCGAGCGCCGGGCAAGGCCAAGCCACTGACCTCCCACAGCACCGGGTCAAGTCACTGACCCCCCCTGCCAGAGTCAGGCCAGGCCGAGCCGCCTTCCCCCTAGTGCCAGCTCCTCCCGCCCCTGAAGGGCCCGCTCCTCACACTGAGCTGCTGGCCCCAGAACCCGGCCAAGCCTGCTCAGTCTGCCGGCTGCTGGCTCTCCACATCCCTCCTCACTCCCCTGTCCAGAGGAGGAGGTATGCAGCGAGCAGTGGGGATGGGAGGTGGTGTGGAGTGGAGGAGGCGGTGGGGGTCTCGGGGAAGGGCTGGGGCCACCGCGGCCCACATGTCCGGCACCAGTGTGGAGGCAGCACCAGGAAAGGCAAGGTCTTCCCTGGCCTATTATACCCACCGCCCATGCCCATTCTTGGGGGGACCTCGCAAGCCAGTGCGATTGGCTGGTGTGGTCGATCCCGGAAGAGACAAATCAGCCACTTCCACCCTGGGGCCCGCACCCCCTGCTGCCTATTATTCTAGAGTGCAACAGTTATTTACAATGAAAACCAATGAACCCCTTATAATCTTCTCAATTTGGAGGACAGACTCTGTGCAGTCTTTGCTTATACAAAAGCATTTCACATTATTTAGGACTTACAACAGAAGAGCTTTGTGTGGCTCGAATGTTTCCTCCCTCACCAACAGAAGTTGGTCCAATAAAAGATACTAACCCCCCACCCCCCACCTTGTCTCTCTAAGGGCTTGGCTACACTTGCAAGTTACAGCGCAATAAAGGAGCTGCGGGCGCCCTAGCTCACTCCCCGTCCACACTGGCAAGGCACGTAGAGTGCTCTGTCTCCACAGCTACAGCGCTGCTGGTACTCCACCTCGGCGAGTGGAATAACGGTTGCTGCACCCCCGCTGGAGCGCTGCGGTGCCAGTGTGGATGCCCTGGTCCTATAGTGCACTCTGATCGGCCCACAATGCCTGTGCTAGCCACTCTGGTCATCACTTTGAACTCTACTGCCCTGCCCTCAGGTGACCAACCGTCAGACCCGCCCTTTAAATTCTCTGGGAATTTTGAAAATCCCCTTCCTGTTTGCTCAGCCAGGCGTGGAGTGCTCTCAGCAAATCTTTCCAGGTGACCATGCCTCCACGTGCCAGGCGATCCCCAGTGTGGAGCAATGGCGAGGTGCTGGACCTCATCAGTGTTTGGGGGGAGGAAGTTGTCCAGTCCCAGCTGCGCTCCAGCTGCGGGAATTACGATACCTTCAGGCAGATATCAAGGGACATGATGGAAAGGGGCTGTGACCGGGATGCAGTGCAGGGTTAAAGTGAAGGAGCTGCGGAATGCCTGCCACAAAGCTGCGAGGCAAACCGCCGCTCCAGTGCTGCCCCCATGACCTGCCGTTTTTACAAAGAGCTGGATGCGATACTTGGGGGCGACCCCACCTCCATGCCGAGTACCACCACAGACACTTCAGACCCCAGTTCAACAAGGCAGGAGGAGGAGGAGGAGAAACAAAGCGGGAGTGAGGGTGCTGAGGTGGAGGAAGACACCCCGGAATCCCTAGACGCATGCAGCCAGGAGCTGTTCTCAAGCCAGGAGGAAGGTAGCCAGTCACGGCGGGCGATGCTTGGGGAAGGACAAACACCAGAGGAGGTTCCCGGTAAGTGGCTTTTATTTTGGGAAGGAAGTTATTCGGTGCGGGCTCTTGGTGCGAGGAGGGTTAGGGCTGTAGGCATGCCTAGATGCGTAATAGGGCGTTGATGTGCTCTCTCACATTGCGGCAATCGGCCTCAGTGATCTCTTCAAAGGGCTCATCCAGCACTTGGGCAATGTGCTTGCGCAGGTTTCTCGGGAGAGCCACTGTGGTCCTGTCCCAGTCAGGCTAACATGTCCGCGCCACTGTGCCGGGAGGGGTGGGGGGACCATTGCTGCACACAGGCAAGCTGCAGATGGGCCAGGGCAGAAGCTGCATTGCAGTAGAAGACCCTCCCTTGCTTCCCAGGTCACCCTCAGCAGTGTGGGGACAGTGTTCAGTATAGGGGCCCCCTGCCGCTGCTGGCTCTCCCCAAGGCACAGAAACCCAGAGGACAGTACAGCCGTGAAACAATTAGTCACGCTTGACCCTGTGCTTACTCACCATTTTGGGGCTCCCGTCAGTTATGTGCGCTCGCTTTGGGATGGGCAAATTATGCTATTGTGTAGATTGTGCTTGCCCTTGAGTACGGGGGAATCATTGCTCTGTCTGGTGTGAATAATGCTGCCTCTGTTAAGTGTTTCATTTTGCCTTTACAGATGCAACCTTGAGATCTCAGCCATCCGTGTTATCAACGGCAGAGATGCTGCAAAGAATCAGGAAGAGGCCACATAGAAGCAAAGAGGACATGCTGCATGAAGTCATGCAGCATTCAACTAATGAAAATAAAAAAGTGCAGGAGTGGCGGGAGAGTGAAAGGAGGATCCACCAGCAGAATGCGGCTCACTGGCACCAAAGCACAGAGCAGCTGATAAGCATCATGGAGCACCAAGTGGACTCGATCCAGGCGCTCGTAGCCATGCAGGTGGAGCACTATTGTGCCCGCCCACCCCTGCAGCCCTTGTCCCAGAACTCTTTCCCTTTCCCCAACATCCTGGTTCTTACCACCACCCGCTGCCTCCAACACATGTAGCTTCACCACCCAGCCCTGAAAAATACAACCCTTACCCACTGCACTCAGCCCCCATCACCATGCAGTGCAGCCATCCTGAAGTGCAGCACTCATTGCACAGCACTCCAGACAGGACATATGCAAATCTGTGATTGTATCGTTCCCCACCCCACCCCCTTGCCCTTTGTGTTTCCCAAGCAGTTGTGTTGTGTTTCTTTTCAATAAATTGATTTTTTGGCTTTGAAAACATTCTTTATTATTGCATAATGTAAAGAAACCTTAGCCCAGGGAAGCAACAGGCACTGCAAGTCAGTGTATCATATGTAGCAAACACAGATTCCTACCGCACTTCACTCCTGTGCCACACCAGACATTACTGTTCGCTTTAAGCCTCAAATTGCTCCCTCAAAGCATCCCTTTGTTTCCATGGGCACAATGTTTCCATGAAAGTGCCCTTACGCAATGTTACCAGGAGTCACGATTCTTCTGGGCAGGATGTGATTAATGGCCCTGCAAACTTGCATTAACACAATTCCAACAGTCGACTTCCCCACTCCAAACTGGTTAGCGACGCATCGGTAGCTGTCTGGAGTTGCCAGCTTCCAGATTGCAATAGCCACCTGCTTCTCCACCGTCAGGGCAGCTCTCAGTCTCGTGTCCTTGCACCGCAGGGTGGGGGTGAGCTCCTCACACAGACCCATGAAAGTGGCTTTTCTCATCCAAAAGTTCTGCAGCCACAGCTCATCATCCCAGACTTGCCTGACGATGTGATCCCACCGCTCAGTGCTTGTTTCCCGAGCCCAAAAGCGGCGTTCCACGGTGGTGAGCACGTCCGTGAATGCCACAAGCAAACTAGTGTCGTTTGCGTTACTCGAGTCGATATTGTCGTCGGAACCCTCACTGTCACTTTGGATCATAAGGAATAACTCAACTGTCAAATGTGACGTGCTGGCGAGACTCGTCAGCATATTCCTCAGCAGTTCGGGCTCCATTCCCGCAGACCGAAAGGGGAGGCAGAGTGTGTAGCACAAAAACCATTGAAAGATGGCGCCAAATGTGGAGGGAAGCACAGGGATTGCTGGGATGTGAACCTATGCATCACGGGGCGTTGGGACAGGACCCAGAATGCCCCACACCCCCCACCCCCTTCCCACAAGTCACAGTGCCAGAATGGGAAGAGGTGCTCTGTGGGATAGCTGCCCACAATGCACCGCTCCCAATGCCGCTGCCAGTGCCGCAAACGTGGCCACGCCAGTGCGCTTGCAGCTGTCAGTGTGGACAGACTGCAGCGCTTTCCCTACTGCGCTCTCCGAAGGAGGGTTTAACTCACAGCGCTCTACGTCTGCAAGTGTAGCCAGGCCCTAATAGAACAAGAGACATTTTCCACGTACAGAAGGATGTGGATCTGAATCACAAGGCAAACAAATGTGCAGATTCTAATTTGGGGTGAAAGATTATTCACAGTGTATTTGATGTACAAGGAACACCATGTATACTTCGTAATTTGGGGTGAAAACCTGTGGCTTGGATTTCTTGGGGGAACAGCTTGTCCAGGTTGACCTTCAATCTTACAGCCACATTTCTAGTTTAATTTGCAGCTTCCCCACCCATCTCTTCTTGATCCACTCAGTGTACAATGGCCACTTTGCATAGGAAAGCAGGGTGTGACCCTTGCTTGGTAACTTGGAGTTATTTTAACTAGGCTGGGAGGGAAAAAGAAGTTTATACATGTGCAGGTTATGAGAGATTCTTGACTAGGTGACTAGTAATACTCTGAGGGCTGATCTGTACTAGAAACGTATGTTGGCATCGCTACGTCTCTTGGGGGGTGAAAAATCCACATCCCTGGGAGGAGATGTCATGCCAACCCAGCACTAGGTCAATGGAAGAATTATTCAGTCGACCCAGCTACTGCCTCTTGGTATGTCTACACTACGAAATTACTCCAATTTTACAGAAGTCGATTTTTGGGAACAGACTGTGTAAAGTCAAGTGCATGTGTCCACACTAAGCACATTAATTCGGCGGTGTGCGTCCACAGTACCATGGCAGGCATCGACATTCCAAGTGGTGCACAGTTCCCATAGTTCCCGCAGTCCCCGCTGCCCATTGGAATTCTGGGCTGAGCTCCCAATGCCTGATGGGGCCAAAAATTTGTTACGGGTGGTTATGGGTAAATGTCATCAGTCAACCCTCCCTCCGTGAAAGCAACGGCAGACAATCATTTCTCGCCCTTTTCCCTGGATTGCCCGAGCAGACACCATAGCACGACAAGCATGAAGCCCGTTCAGCTCACTGCAGCAGTTATGACCATTGTAAACACCTCGTGCATTATCGTGTAGTTTATGCAGAACCAGAACCTGAAAAACCAGGCGAGGAGGCGACGGCAGCATGGTGATGAGAGTGATGGACACAGATTTCTCTAAAACCACGGTCCCCGGCAATTTGGAGATCATGGTGTTAATGGGGCAGGCTCATGCCGTGGAATGCTGATTCTGGGCCCGGGAAATAAGCACAGACTGGCGGGACTGCACAGTTGCAGGTTTGGGATGATTCCCAGTGGCTCTGAAACTTTCGCATGCGTAAGGGCACTTTCATGGAACTTTGTGACTTGCTTTCCCCTGCCCTGAAGCGCAAGAATACCAGGATGAGAGCAGCCCTCACAGTTCACAAGCGAGTGGCAATAGCCCTGTGGAAGCTTGCAATGCCAGACAGCTACTGGTCAGTCAGTAATCAATTTGAAGTGGGCAAATCTACTGTGGGGGTTGCTGTGATGCAAGTAGCCAACGCAATCATTGAGCGGCTGCTATCAAAGATAGTGACTCTGGGAAATGTGCAGGTCATAGTGGATGGCTTTGCTGCAATGGGATTCCCTAACTCTGTTGGGGCTATAGATGGAACGCATATCCCTGTCTTGGGACCGGACCACCAGGGCAGCCAGTACATAAACCAAAAGAGGTACTTTTCAATGGTGCTGCAAGCATTGGTGGATCACAAGGGACATTTCACCAACATCAATGTGGGATGGCCGGGAAAGGTTCATGACACTCGCGTCTTCGGGAACTCTGGTCTGTTTAAACAGCTGCAGGAAGGGATTTACTTCCCAGACCAGAAAATAACTGTTGGGGATGTTGAAATGCCTATAGTTATCCTTGGGGACCCAGCCTACCCCTTAATGCCCTGGCTCATGAAGCCGTACACAGGCAGCCTGGACAGTAGTAAGGAGCTGTTCAACTATAGGCTGAGCAAATGCAGAATGGTGGTAGAGTGTGCATTTGGATGTTTAAAGGGTGGCTGGCGCAGTTTACTGACTCGCTCAGACCTCAGCAAAACCAATATTCCCATTGTTATTATGGCTTGCTGTGGGCTCCACAATCTCTGTGAGAGTAAGGGGGAGACGTTTATGGCGGGGTGGAAGGTTGAGGCAAATCGCCTGGCCACTGAATACGCGCAGCCAGACACCAGGGCGATTAGAAGAGCACAGCAGGAAGCGCTGCACATCAGAGAAGCTTTGAAAACCAGTTTCATGACTGGCCAGGGTACCGTGTGACACTTCTGTTTGTTTCTCCTTGATGAAAACTCACCCCCTTGGTTGACTCTAATTCCCTGAAAGCCACCCGCCCTCCCACCTTCGATCACAGCTTGCTTGTAAAGGAAATAAAGTCACTATCGTTTAAAAAACATGTATTCTTTATTAATTGATTATAAAAAGAGGGAGATAACTCACAAGGTAGCCCGGGTGGGGTGTGGGAGGAGGGTAGGAGGGAAGGTAAAGGCCACTTCAAAACTTGTTGAACGACAGCCTTCTGTTGCTTGGGCTGTCCACTGGGGTGGAGTGATTGGGTGCCCGGAGCCTCCCACCCCGCGTTCTTGGGTGTCTGGGTGAGGAGGCTATGGAACTTGGGGAGGAGAGAGGGCGGTTAAACAGGGGCTGCAGCCTGTGATCCTGCTGCCGTTCCTGAACCTTCACCAGACGCCGGAGCATGTCCGTTTGATCCCACAGTAGCCCCAGCGTTGCATCCTGCCTCCTCTGATCTTCCTGCCACCACCTCTCATCTCGATCGTCCCTCCTGTCCTCACATTCACTGGCCACTTTCATAGAATATCAGGGTTGGAAAAGACCTCAGAAGGTCATCTAGTCCAACCACCTGCTCAAGCAGGACCAATCCCGAATTTTTGCCCCAGATCGCTAAATGGCCCCCTCAAGGATTGAGCTCACAACCCCGGGTTTAGCAGACCAATGCTCAAACCACCGAGCTATCCCTCCCCCCCATACCTGACTGAGAGCTCTTGAGCCATATCCGTTTATCTAGGGTACTTATATATGGCCCCCATTAGTAGGATCTGGGTAGTATCCCCCCACAACATGGTGGAGCTGGGAATTGAACCCAGGCCTCTGGAGACCTAGGCTGGCCCCCTAACCACTGGACCATCTACTGCCCTTGTCCTTGTCCTTTCATGTACTGTGCCCGTCCACACATTCTGCTGAGCTCTGTCAGTGCCAGACGACTGCATGAGCTCAGAGAACATTTCATCGCACGTGCATTTTTTTCGCTGCCTTATCTGAGATAGGCTTTGGGACGGAGGAGGGAGGCTTGAAACATTTGCGGCTGTGGGAAGATAAAAAGGGAGTGAAGTATTTAAAAAGATACATTTTACAGAACAATGGCTATACTCTTTCACGGTGAACAACACTATTCACATTACAGAGCACATGTGATTTTGGTACAAGGTCGCATTTTGCATCTTATATTGAGGGCCTGCGGCTTTGGTGTTAGAGATCACACACGCAGTGCCGGGCAACAGAATTCGGCTTGCAGGCAGCCATGGTATGCCATAGTCTTTCGGCTTCTGCAATCTTCATAACAGAAGCGCCCTCCTTTCCCATACCAAGCAAAGCCCGTTGAGTTGGCCATTTAGTGCTGCAGTTTTCGTGTTAACGCGCAGCAGCAGAAACCAAACTACCCCCCCGCCCCAATCCAATTATCTGGGATGATTGCTTTACCCCTCCCCACACCGCGTGGCTGGTATCAGGGAAGATCCCTGCTAGCCAAACGTGAACAACTCAGCGCCAATGCCCCCCCCCCCCACCGTGTGGCTAACTGCAGGGAGGATTTCTTTTCAGCCACAGGCAAACAGTCCAGTAGGAACAACCACCTCTGAATGTCCCCTTAATTAAATTCTCGTATTTCCACCAGGTTACCATTAACAATATCACTCTCCTGAGGATAACACAGAGAGATAAAGAACAGATGTTGCTTGAATGCCATCATACACCAGGACCATATGCTGCCAGGCTTTGTCATGCAATGATACCAGATTACTTGATACTAGCATGGTGTGGTAAAGTGTCCTACCATGGAGGACGGAATAAGGCTGCTCTCCCCAGAAACCTTCTGCAAAGGCTTTTAGATTACCTCCAGAAGAGCTTCATGGAGATGTCCCTGGAGGATTTCCGCTCCATCCCCAGACACGTTAACAGACTTTTTCAGTAGCTGTACTGGCCACGAATGCATCCCAAGTCCTCAGGGCAAATTAATCATTAAAAAATGCTTGCTTTTAAAACATGTATTATATTTAAAAAGGTACACTCACCGGCTTGGTTGGGTTGGGAGGGTATTTCAGTCAGGGTGATAAAAAGATCCTGGCTGTCGGGGAGAACGGTGTGCTGTGTGCTCCTCAAGCTCATCCTCCTCCTCCTCCTCCTCATCGTCCCCGTCCGCAAAAATCTCAGGCATGGTGGAGAGTACCCCAACATCGGAGTCTACGGACAGGGGTGGGGTAGTGGTGGCGGCCCCTACTAGAATTGCATGCAGCTCAGTGTAGAAGCGGTGTGTCTGGGGCTCTGTCCTGGAGCGTCCGTTTGATTCTTTGGTTTTCTGGTACGCTAGTCTGAGCTCCTTAAGTTTCACGCGGCACTGTGTTGCATCCCTGCTGAAGCCTCTGTCCACCATGGCCTCGGAGATTTTTTGAAATGTTTTGGCATTTCGTCTTTTGGAACGGAGTTCTGATAGCACGGATTCCTCTCCCCATACAGCAATCAGATCCAGTACCTCCCATTCGGTCCATGCTGGAGCTCTTTTTTGATTCTGGGACTGCATGGTCACCTGTGCTGATGAGCTCACCTGGCCAAACAGGAAATGAGATTCAAAAATTTCCGGAGCTTTTCCTGCACACCTGGCCAGTGCATCCAAGTTCAGAGTGCTGTCCAGGGCGGTCACAATGGTGCACTGTGGGATAGCTCCTGGAGGCCAATACCATCGAATTGCATCCACACTAACCCTAATTCGAAATGGCAATGTCGATTTCAACACTAATCCCCTCGTCGGGGAGGAGTACAGAAATCGATTTTAAGAGCCCTTTATGTTGAAAAAAATGGCTTCGTTGTGTGGATGGGTGCAGGGTTAATTCGATTTAACACTGCTAAATTCGACATAAACTCGTATCGTAGACCAGGCCTTGGGGAGGTGAATTAACTATGCCAATGGAGAACTCCTCCCATCACTGTAGTGAGTGTCTACACTGTAGCCAAAATGAAATCCAGGGAGAGTAGGAGACAGAAAAGAAGCAGCAGCAGCAGACCACTGAATGCTGAAAGTGGAAATAGCTGCCCAACAATGAACCATGGAGGAGAAAGAGAAACAATGCCAATGGGAGCTCAAGATATGGGAACTAAAAACAGAAAATCCTCAAGCAGTAATCAGTCCTCCCTGAAGGCCACAAGCTGTGCTCCACACACCACCAATCGGATGGCAGGAGGGAATACCTTCCTACTTTTGAAAGACTCTGCACATTGCATGACATTCCAGAAGACAAGACGGTTCCCACGCTAGTTGCAAAACTCTCGGGTAGAGCATTACATATGTTTGATTAAATGGAAATTGAACGGGCTTTGAAATATGCTGAATTTTAAAAGACCGTATTGCAGAGGTTTCAAATGATCCCTGAGGTATACAGGTTAAGGTTCAGAAACCTCAGAATGTGGGATAAAGTGAGCCACAAAGAATAGGTATACAAGATGTGTGACTTGATGACAAAATGGGCAAGGGGAAAGGAGCAGAGAATTCTAGTTATGACCAGTTATTTGATCACTTTGCCCAGGAACATTTCCTGCACACGTGCTCTGAGGAGATCAGAAAAGCCGTTTGGGATAAATCCCTGGGTTCTGAACAGAAAGCAGCAGATCTAGCTATTTCCTATGTAGAAGCCAGAGAGTCCAGTGAAAAAGAGAAGGGCAGAAGCCCAGTGTAAAGAGGGGACCCTGTTTTACCCCTGGAAAAAGGGAGGGTGGTTTGGAGACCAGGCACTCACCTCCCCAGAACAAATCACATTTGCAGACTCTCTTCTGAGACAGAGGACAGCCCAAGAAGGTGTTTCATATGTAACTCCACTGAATACTGGAGGGTCAACTGCCGTGAGCAAAGGGAACCCTAACCCACATGCCGTCCAGCCCAGGTTAACACAGCTATTGTAAACCCAGGGCCCACAGAAGTGTGGGAGAGGTTCCTGATGAATTGTGTACAGTGTGACCCATTGGAGGGTCCTACTGACTTTCTTAAGGTTGCCAAAGTGAATGACATAGAACGCCTGGGGTGGAGGGATGCTGGTGCCCAGATCCCTCTACTCAGAGAGGGCATGGTCAAGTAGACGGACATGGTACTTGGGGGAAATGTGGAACTCCTGGCCTGGGAGAAATTTAAAACCACTCTGCCTGCAGGGGGAAGGGCTACAAGGCCTTTTGGAAATTGGTGCATTGGGCTGCATTCCAGCAGGAGTGCTCACAGGTAACCACCTATTAGCTGCGGCTAAGGCTGGTAACATAGCAGCCCCCAGCCATAAAGAACATTGCTCTATGATGCCTTGAGGGAACTGTGGAGCCTGAGCCGAGGGAATCTCTCCAGGGCAAAAGGCAGAGGAGCTCAGAGCTGGCAGCCAACAGGGTGAATTAGAGGAATTTGCAGCAGAGTGGACCCAGCCCTAAAAAGCACAAGGGGAGTCATCTCCAGGGTTCCCCGGCTAGGGAAATAGGTCGAGGTTTGTTGAGGAGGAGGGAAGATTGTCCAGGGAGGCTCCCGCAGGGAAAAACAGGCTGCTTGGGAAGCCTCACAAGCAGCTGGTGGTGCCTGTTATGGCTGGTCGGGAGCTAATGTTAGCCCCTGGCTGTTCTTTGGCAGGGCATCTAGGGACACAGAGAAGTTATGGAAGGCTGAAAAGGGATTTCTACCGGCTGCTGTTCAGGAAGAGGTGGGAGATGAGTGCAAGCCTTGTGACTTTCCTCAGGAGCAGAAGAGGCCTCTGGGGTCCCCCAGTGGCCCCCTACAGCCCTCACCTGCCATCAAGGAAGCAGGATTTTGGGTGGCAATAGGGAGCTCGGGCCCTTTGGGGAAAGCCAGAAGGGGAAAGCTCCAGTTTGGTGGTAGTGGGTTATGGAGCATGCTCTCCAGCACCGGTTGCTCTGACACAAAGGCTGAGACTGTGGCCAAAGCCCTTCCCATCACTATTTTCAGCCAAGTAGGTTTTCCTCAGAAGATTTTGTCAGCTCATGGGTCACATTTCATGGTGGGGTGGGGTGGGGTGCTGTGCCGTGCCGTGAATAAGTGACTCAGAAGAGCCACAGCTAGGGAGAGCCTGGGACTGATAAAGGCTAACTGATAATGAAGCCCAGCTGGGCAGGGGCAGGCTGAGGGTGTATAAAGCCAGGAAGCTGGCAGCAGAAGGAGTCTACAGTTCCTGTTTGAGCACAGAGAGGTAGGTAGGAGGAATCCCCCTGAGACCCTAGCCCTGCAGGAAGGGGCTAGAGGAGTTGCAGGGAAGAAAGCAGAGTAGGGAGAAGCCCAGGGACAGAAATGAGGGCTGAGATCATGTAGACCTTGGCTGATTATGGGGCATATGGGCTAGAACCCAGAGGTGGGCCAGGTTCCCCAATCCCACACTGGGAAAGTGGTGCACACTTGGAATTGGCATGGATGATTGCCTGAGACAGCAGCCAGACAGTTTGTCTGGACAGGCTTTGGTGCCCCAGAAGGGGAAAGCTATACAGTGACCTGGCCACATGGCCAAGTCACATAGACAGAGCACATTAAGTCCTGAAGAGAGGGCACTAGACTGGATGAGAGGGAGCAGATCCCCAGACCCAGCCACAAGGGTTATATGCAAACAAGTGGGAGAACAACTGGGATGAAGTGCTACCCTATCTGTTATTTGCCTATTGGTACGTTCTCTAGGAATCTACAGGGTTCACCACCATTTGATCTCCTGTATGGGAGAAAGGGGAGGGATCTTGGCTCTCATCCGGGACTCTGGGGAGGGGGGAACCAGGGACTATGTACAAAGGTTCAGAGTTAAGGAACATCATGGAAGTGGTTCAAACTCACCTCGCTGGTAGCCAGGCCCCACAGCAGGCCTGGTATGAGCAGGATGCTTGTGAAGACTTCTCAAGGTTGGGGGATTTAGTGCTAGGGCCATTCCCTGGAAAAAGGCACAACATGCAAAACTCACGGGAGGGATCATACCAGGTTCATGGAAAGGGAGGATGAAGCCACATGTAGTGTAAAAAATCCCACAATGAAGTTGCCCCACAGACACTGCACGTGACTAAATCAAAGCCTACCACAATCGAGAAACCCTTGAGACTGGGATTTGTGGTGCTGAAGGGGAGGCTGGGACCTCAGTATCTGGTGGCTCAATGTCTGGATGACTCGTTACTTGGGAGATGCAAAGAGCTATCGCAGACTGAGAGGGCAGAGATCATGGCTGTGCTGCAAAGTCACAAGCAGGTTTTCCTAACATGCCAGGAAATGGACTCATAAGATGGTTCACAGGCTTGACACTGCAGGATCCCAACTGCACCCCAGCAGGGCACGCAGAACCCCTTGCAAATCAAAGGAGCAAATTCGTACTGAGATACAGGGTACACTGGAAACAGGGATAAGTAAAGTGTCTGATGGCTCCTGGGCATCTACTGTTGTATTGATCCCTAAGAAAGACAAGTCTGCAAAATTCTGCGTTTATAGAAAACTTAATGCTGCCACAGTTCCTGATGGATACCATATGCCCCAAACCAATGACATGCTAGATGTTTTAGGCAAAGCAAAATTTACAAGTATCACTGACCTGGTGAAAGGTTACTGGCAGATTCCTTTAGACAATAAGGCACAGAAGAAATCTGCTTTTATTACAGACATGGGACTTCATGAGTTTAAAATGTTACTTTTTGGGTTAATTCCTGCACTGTCAATCAACCATGTGTTAAGCAGATTACAAGACTTTGCAGGAGCGTATATCACTGATCTAGCAACATCAGCAACCCCTGGTCACTTCACAAGAAATACTTGGGGACTGAATTTTCAAAATTCAGAGATGCAGGTCTTATGGTAAAAGCATGTAAATGTAAAACAGGAACAGCAATGGTTCCTTATTTTGGACATTGGGAAGAGGCCGGCTAACTCTCTCCTGCTCCCTTGGAAGCGGAAGTTACTGTTAACTGGCCTGTGCCCTAGACCAAAAAGCAGGTCCAGCCTTTCATGGGCTTTGTTAACTGTTACTAACGATTTTGTGCATGGCTTGAGTGACACTGTGTTCACCATGGCGGGCTTGTGCAAGACAACAAAACCAAAGTCGTGCAGACAAAGCCTCATCAGGAGGATTTTGCTAAAGAAAGTCTTGTCTGAACAACCCGTTCTGGCCAGTCCAGATTTTGACAAAACATTTGAACTCCATACAGCTGAACCAGTCAGTGGTTTAAGTGCAGTATCAGTGCAAGCTGGGGGAAAGTAACAAAGCATCTCCTTGTATTCTTGAGCAAGAAACTGTTCAGGGGACATCAATTACTCTCTCACATAAAAAAAAGAGACGTTATTTTATGGGAAATCAACCAACTCAGGCCCTATCTCTTAACACAAAATTCCAGGTTCTAACTGACCATTCTCCACTGGTGAGGTTACACAAAACCAAAGGCACCAGCTCCAAACTGCTGGGAGAAGCATGACACCCCAAGCATATGCCATGAAAGTTGTGCACATTAAAGGGAGAGAAAATGTAGCAGCAGATGCCCTGTCCTGGAACAAGGGTTCTGACCCACAACCTCCAGTTCAGCCATTTGGCTGATGCTTCTGGAGTACGCTAAGAGAGGGGAGGTGTGTCCCTTAAGAGACCCATTATTCCAACTGATAAAGGGTGCACGGCACCACATTGCCAGAATATTTAGCTAAACTATGTCCTGTAGGTATCAGATAGAAACTGGTGACACACTGGTCACAAGTTTCTTTGTGTGGTGTATGGCAGGTTGTGTGGAACAAGTTCCATATGTGTGGGTGCTGGAAATATGTTCTTAAAATCCATTTTGGAGGCAGTGGATACATAAGATGGCCTTAGACAAGAAATGTTTGGCCTGTTTACCTGTGCTAAGCACACTAAGCAGGGTAACACCAGAGACAACGGCAATACATTTGCATCTAAGATAGACGAAGCAATTCAGCCAATTGGAGAAGCCAATTGACCCAAGGAGTAGGGAGACAGCATGGTGTCTGCATGCACAGCAGGGGAGAAAAATCTTTATGTAGGACCACGCATCAATGGAAAACATTTCAAAGGTTTACTGGACTATAAAAAGGGAGGAAAAGAGCCCCTCAGCTATCTACCACTTAGGGGACATAGGGACAGCACCCTCTGGGCTTGTGAATGGCAGATCCTCTGGGCCTGAAGGGCAGCAGGTGCTGGGAGCCAGAAACTGTTTTAGGCAAAGATCCAGGTTGCTAGAATTAAGTTTTAGGCACTAAAAAGCATATTCTTTTTATTTTGTTTGCAATCCTTTTCTATCTCTTATTCCTGCCTAGTATCACTTCAATATGTGTTCTTTATTAATCAACTTCCTGTTTTATTACAAAACCATCTTAGTACTGTGCATTCAAGGGTGAGACCTCAGCTGAGTTAACAAGCAGGTGCAGGCTTTGTCTCTTTGGCGGGAGCGAAATTAGTTTCTATGAGCGGCCAGTAAGAGGGACTGGACGCTGCAGACACATCTCTGGGGGACTGGAGTGCAAGGCAAGGTTTAGACTGGCAGAGTCTCAAGGCATTTGCTGGTGAGGTGGACAGACTGGGGTGGCAGGGAGCTGCCACATACTTGAAGCTCCAGCAAAGCTCCCTCTTGCTGAGGTGGAGGAGTAACACAGGAGCTCACGGTTCTGGGTTCCCTGAGGAGAGCAGAACAAACCCATTCTCAGCCCTTCAGCACAAACCCATTCTCTCCTCCCCCTGTAGTGAGGGTGGCTAGAGACGGGAAAGTGATGGGTTCCTCTGGCTGGAGAAGGATGAAGACTGCAAGGTCTGCCCTGAGGGTATTGGGCACTGACAGACAAGGAGGCAGCTGGCACCCCAGGCTCTATCTCCCAGGAAGGTGGATCCATTGGAAGAAAGGTCAGGCTGGTGCATGCCACGCTAAGGGACAGAGCCAGCACTGTCCCACATGCCTTGTAGTGCTAGGAGCTGGGATTCACCTTTAACCACTCCGCCCCATCACAGTGACAGGCTGAGAGAGTGCGGCTATGTGCTATGGGTCAGATGGTAACAAGAACTCAGCACCCAGCACTCCCACTGAGAACACAGGCTGCTGCTGGGCCAATGGAGATACAGCTAAATAGTCTGTCCCAGAGCAACAGCCGCAGTCAGCACAGACCCATGGGCTCTCTCTGCCTGTGCTCTGCACACGCCGGACCCAGAGCTCTGTGCATTGCTCTATTGAGACAAACCTGAGAAGTGAAGCGGAAGTAGAGGGCTTTGGGGACATTGTATCAAAAAGCTAGTGGAGTAGGAAAGGCTCCCTGGAAAGTCCAGTGACGAGACGCCAGCTCCCCTGGCTCAGCACAGGCCCCGCTGGATCCAGCTCCCAACACCCCCAGGCAGCCGGCCCAGTGCCCCTCAGGTCCTGTCCAAGGCCTCCCTGCTGCAGGCGCTGCCATGAGTATGGGGCTCGATGCTAGCGGCTCTGGGATCGAGTGGCAGGTCGTCACCTTCTCCCTGGTGCTGCCGACACTGCTGCTGAACATCGTGTGGGCTCCTCAGCGGTGGGCCATGACCAGCTGCTCGCCAGGCACTTGGGCTTCAGGAGAGCTGCGGGGAGTGACAGAGTGAGAACAGGAGTTGCCAAGCCCAGCCCGTCAGCCCGCCACTGGGCACAGGCAACGAGCGTGTCTCTGGTCATCACGCTCAGAGCCCTGCATCCACCAGTCACTGAGCATGTCTTGGGTGGGAAAGCCGGCCCGCACTGCTGGGGTGTGCTGGCCACCAGCTCTTCCCTGGGAAGATGCAGTGGAGGAGGCCGTCGAGCAGGCAGCGCTGGCCTGCCCTCCAGCTGCCTGTGGCATTGCTCCGGAGTGTCTACACATGGATGCTGGCGCCAGGACAGAGGGGGCAGAGCAGGCACTCTGGCAGGGCTCAGAGCTCAGCTCTGAGTGAAGAGCAACACTCACCCCAGGGAAGGAAATACACACTGCTAGGGATGCAGGAAATGCCATTGACTCCCTGGCTCGGAGACAGACAGAGCAGAGAGGAAGGGGCCTGGAACAACCCCCCAGACAGTCACTGCAACATCAGCACGTGCTCTTGGGGAAGCAAGGCCAGACCCCCGTGCCCTCGTTCCCACCCCACTGGCAGCCCCCGAGCCAGGGGGGAGCCCTGCTAGCTAGCAGCAGCCACAGATCTCGGATCCCCTCCAGGCCCAGCCCTGATGCAAAGGGCTGAGCACCCACAGCTTGGACAATCCCACAGAGGGGCTGGGGCTCAGCATCTGATGATCAAGGCCCTCATTGCAGCCCTGTCCTGCAGGGAAACCCGCAACTCTACTGAGAGCTGAGCAGGGCTGGGGCAGGAGTCCTGGGGGCTCTCTCTGGCCGGGTCATGCCAGCTCAGGCTGGGCAATAGGAATGGTCCCGACTTGCCAGGAAATCCACCCAGCCTTCCCAGCACAGATGGCACCTGCCAGGAGCAAAAGGGGGGGACGGGGGACAGGGTTAGCACAGACCCAAGGGAAGGTGTGTGTGGGGGTGGGGAGGACACTATTGGGGTACGACTCTGCAGGTTGGGCTCATTCCAGGCACTCCCAGAGCTGAGCTCTGAGCCTGCCGTCGCCCAATCCTCCCTCGCAAGGCCCAGGTGCCATGGGGATGGGCACACGCAGCTACCAGGCAGAGGGGGACCCTAGAAGGGGAGGGAAGGGATGAGCCAGACTCCGAGTATGGAGGGAGGGAGAGGCAAGGAACTGACTCAGCTGTGACCGGCAGGAAGCCAATGGGGGGCAGAGATGGGGAACTTCCACACCATGGCGCCCTCTGCCAGGCTGAACTCTGGTGGGTCCATGCAGCCTGACCCAAGGCAGCCTTGCATACTCCCGCCGGGGAAGGGGGCAGGGGGACAGGGCACCAAGGCAGCTGTTTGTCCGGCTGGACACTTACGTGTGTCTGTTGGGTGATAGCCACACCGGGGCTCTCGGCAGCACCCCAGGGGGGTTTGTTCGTTGTCGGCCTCCTGTCGTTCAGGATGCGTGAGATGGTGCCCAGGGCCTCAGCCAGGCCCTGCAAGTGGGTGCCGCTCAGCCCGTACAGGGTGGAAGCTGCAGGACAAACACGCTGCATGGATCTTGCCCCCCTGTGGCTGGGAACAGAGCCCAGCCCCATCAGCTCCTGGGATAACAGCCCACTACTGCCGCCTGCTCACAGGAACCAGCTCTTCCCCCACGCAGCCCCTAGGAAAATAGCCCGCCACTGCCGCCTGCTGATGGAAACCAGCACAGCACCCTCCGGCGGATCAGCTGGCTAACACTGCCTGCTGCTGGAGATACTCCACTAGTGCACGCCCTGGCTCGCAGGGTGGGGTGCAGCTGAGGGGCTGGATACCGGATCAGGAGCTCTGCTCTTTCGTCTCTACAGGCTGCCCCAGTGACTGACAGCTCAGGGACCCAGAGCCTGGCCTTTACCATTGAGGTGCGGGGTTCAATTCACCCACGGACACGGTACCAGCATTGGCCAAATCCCCAGAGGTGGAGGCTCTTTTTTCCCCTGGCCCAGGAGCCCGTGGGTGCTCGGCCCCTTGTGAAACCAAACCCAAGGGTGCAGCAATCAGACAAGGGCTGATGACAGAGCAGCCCCTGATGGCAGCATCTGACCCCTGGGCTGAGCACACAGCCCCCCAACTACAGTTCCCCTGGTGGCCAGCGCCTACCTTGGGTGATTTTCAGCTCCTCCCGCGCAGCGTCCAGCTCGGCCCGCAGCACCGTGCAGCCCAGGCAGCGGGGCCGTGCCCCCAGGCAGGCTGCGCCGTCGTCCGGTGCTCTGTCTGCGCTACCCTCTCCATCCCATGGAGAGTCCAAGGACGTCTCCAGGACGTCCCCGAGCAAGGGGCCGTCCAGCCCCGGGGAAGCATGGCCAGAGCTCCTGTGCTGGGGGCTGCAGGTCCAGTCACCCTTGGAGCCGGTGCGCTCCGTCTGCACAAGACCAGCAGGTGTTTGCTGTTCACATGGGGCGCAGGGAACAGGCTGCTGTGTGACCCCATTCTGAGCCTCCGAGATGTTGCTGCCCCCTTGAATGGTGGTTCTGCCCTGTGGCACGCCGTCCGTCCCCCCGTGGTCTCCTGGGTCAGCACCGCATAGCTCAGTCACCTTCCCAGCTACTGGGGCAATGTTTTTCTCTGCTTGCCGCAGGTGCCCGGTGCTCTGCAGTGGCTCTAAGCCATTCTCCACTTGCTGTCCCTGCCTGGAGCCCGCTCTGTTGCGCAGGGGCTGGGAAGCAGGTGGCTCAATCGCCCCCAGACTCGGTCTCTGTGCCAGCAGGGCGCACGGTGTGGCAGCTAGGAGAATAAATCGCCAAGAGTTACTGCTCAATAGAGACAGGGTCCAGTCCAGGGCCAAGGTGCTGGGCATTGGGGAGCTGAGTTCATCTTGGCTGTGCCCAGACTCTCTGGGACCTTGGGCCAATCACAGAGGGTCACTGGCCTCAGCTCTGTAACGGGGACGAGAGCATGGCCCTGCCTCATGGGAGGGTCATCTCAGGAACTCACAGTGAAGTTGCCCTGGGACATTCTCCAAAGGTTAATGAGAGCGGGTGCCAGGGAGCGCACTCCCTGACACCTCCTCACGCAGGGCACATGTACAAAGACCCTCCCCCACCTCCCTGGAGCTCTCCATAGCGCACTCAGCAACATTGGGGGGTATCAGTCAGAGACCCACCTCACTGCCACTTGCCCTCCCTACGCTCCGGAGCCATCAGGCTCAGTACAGCGACACCCACTGCTGGCTGACCTGTGCTGCGGGCATGCACAGCCGATGTGGGGGCGACTCAGGGTCTCTCCTACTAGTCCCCCCGGGGCCCACCCAGGCTGAGCTCCCAGAAACCAGAGACCAGCCCTGCGCTGGAGCCCATCCAGCGCTTCAGAGACAGCCGGATCCAGTGCTGGGGAAAGGAGGCCTCACCCAACAAACCACCGTTCCAGCCGTTCTCCTGCCCGCTGGCCCCCCGGGGTGCCCTCTGCCGCTTGGCCAGCAGGGCCTGCTGCGCTGCACCGACATCCCTGGCCCCTTCCCGGGCTGGCACCCGCGCCTGAAACAACAAGTGTCTCTGCTTAGTGCCAGCTAGTCCAGGCACTGTCCCCAGCACCACATGGGCCCATGCTGTGGAGCCACAAAACGTCCCCTGCACCAAGGACCAGGCACAGGGCAAGCAGCAATCCTGGTGCCATCACCCCCCACACCACTCTGCTCCCAGGGGGCGAGGCCATGGGATGTGCAGCATCCCATGTGCTCACCTGGGGCTGCCATCCGGGCTTCTGGGGAACAAGCTGGAAATCCTCTGCCAGGGCCACGGCCTCCTGGCTGCTCTCTGGGCCACGCTCCCGCACCCAGCTCTGCATTTCCTCAGGCAGGAGGCTCAAGAACTGCTCGAGAACCAGCAGCTCCAGCACCTGCTCCTTGGTGCGGGTCTCTGGCTGCAGCCAGCGATGGGAAAGTTCCCACAGGCGGCCGTAAACCTCCCGCGGCCCTTCGGCGTCCTGGTAGCGGAAGCCCCTGAAGCGCTGGCGCTGCGTCTCTGTGTCGTGGCGGCGCAGGACAGCTCCCTTCACCTTGGCACCGTCACCGGCCTCACTGGCATCCAGGCTGGCGTGGGTCTGTTGGGCTTCCCCGCCGAGGGGAGGGAGGAGTCGGGCTCCCCGCAGGCCTCTAGGCCCCTGGCAGGTGTCAGTCACTCGTCTGGAGGAGGTGAGATCAGTCTCATTCTCACCCCCTTCTCCATCTCCCCGTGAGGCCAGGGGGCCCAGCAGCCCCTCCCGACACCGCTCGCCCCAAGGCTGCTGCCCATTCAGCGGTTGCTGAGGCACCAGCCAGCGCAGGATCTCATCTGCCGTCCAGTACTGCACGGCTGGGGGTGCTTTCCCCGCTCGCTCCGGGACCCCAGCGGGTGCAGGGCCGGCTGCCTCGGCCTCCTGCCCCTTGGCCTGGGCTCGCACTGCCTGCTCCAGCAGAGTGTGGAACTGGAGCCCAGCTCCCTCCCGCGCCACCGGCTCTGGCTCCTGCAGTGGGGGTGCGGGCTGGGCCAGGGCCCCCACCATCTCCAGCTGTTTCTGGAAGAGCTTCTCCAGGAGCTGGGCCTGGAACTCCCGGTCCTCCCGCCGCATCTCCCGGTCATGCTGGATGAACTCAGCCAGGCTCTGCCTGTCCTCCGCCCTCCAGGCGCCAGCGCGCCTCGCCCGCTTCAACTCCAGCTGGCTGCGCCCATGCTTCTGGGTGGGGCCCCGTGCAGTCTCCAGTGGCCCATCCTCCCGCACCTTGCGCTTCCTGGCCCGGAGGTGCACGAGCCGGTCCAGCGCCGAGACCAGCTTCCGGGAGGCTGGTTGGGGCTCTGCCGATGCTGATGGGGAAGGGTCTGGGGAGTGCAAAAATGCAGAGTGAGGGCCCACAGTGCACCTGGCCTGGCATGCAGCCCACTGTACCAGTATGGGTCACCCCCACATCTTGGCCAGGGAAACAAAAACCCCTCTATGCAACAGGCCAGGATCCCCCGCAGGACCCCAGACCTCTAATGCAGTGCAGGAGGGACTCCCAGCACCCAAGCGACCATTCCCCAGCAAGGGGGCTTACCGGGCTCGTGTGGCAGCTCATCCGCGGATGCCTCTTCCTCCTTCACCTGCACTCGCACAGCCTGCACTTCACCCAGCGGGTCCTGCACCTCAGGGAGCACATAGCCTGGCTCCTCACATCCCCAGCTCTCAGTGGCCTGGGTCCCCCAATGGTCAGAGGCTGAGGCTGGTGCTTCCCAGCTTTCTGGGGCAGCTGTGCCCTCCTGCCTATCCACGGTGCCAAGCCCCTCGCCGCTCTCTGCCAGGAGGCTGGAGCGGGTGCTGACACAGCGCTGCATGATCTGGTCCATCTCCTCGTAGAATGGGCAGCGCATGGGTGGCCTCCCGGCCGCATTGTTCTCCTTGGCCTTGCGATAAGCCACCTTCAGCGCTTTCATCTTCTCCCGGCACTGGTCCCCGGTGCGGTAGATGCCGAGCTTGGACAGGCGCTGGGAGATGCCATCGTAGACAACCCTGTTCCTACCATGGGAGCCCAGATCGTGCACAGCAGCCGCCTCTGCCCAGTAGGAGATGAGCACCATGACATGGTCAGCCGGCCAGCTGGCTGCCCGCTCCGGGGGCCGGTCCCGACGCATCGCAGGGGTTGGGACTGGAATCACTCAGCAGGTGGCACCGCACAGAGCTGGCTGCTGTGGAAACAGCTTGCACCTGGCCGGGATACGAGGGTCTGTGCTAGTAACACAGACACTGGGAGAACGAAGGACAGATTTGCTGGTAACACGTACACCTTGGGGGAAAAGAGAATATGTGCTGGTAAGGCACACGCTGGAGGCCGCAGAGTGGAGGTATGCACAGGAAAGGTGCGTGCCTGGGAGCGGCAGTGGGGGGCGGAGGGGGAACGCGCAAGTAAGATGCATGCCTGGGGGAGGGGGGGTACGTGCAAGTAAGACGCATGCCCAGGGGCGACAGCAGGGCGGGTACACGGAGGTAACCTGGAGGCATCCAGATAACCCGCCCTGGGCAGCGCCAGGCAGCCACACGGATTCTCTGCAGGGGCCGATGCAGTGAGGGCCAGCACTCAGAGGCCTAACAACCCTGCTTGCTACCTACAAACCTGCCCTGATCCAGTCAAGGGGAGGAAAAAGCTGTCACTTGAACCCTGAGTCAGCCCTGCCCTGCCTGCAAACTTGCACTCGGCTGCACCACGTCAGCTGCAGCCCATGGCAAAGCAGGGGCTGGAATCAGCCCGCAGCTTCCTAGCCAGACATGCAACCTGCACTCAGGGAGCCCGACCAGCCGCACGCCCTGCTGGGCCACGCAGGACTGGAACTGTGGGACAAGTAGACAGCAGGCCAACCGGAGGGAAGGGAGCACTTTTCCTCCCCAATGCAGCATCCTCCTAGAGGAGGGATGGAAACACTCAGGAGTCAGCACAGGACACTCTGGAAAAAGCTAGAACAGCTCAGCCAACATTTGCCACACTGCTTGTCCCCCACCATAGATATCCCCCCTTCTCCCAGCTCCCTGCCCCATAACCCACCTCCTGGCCCACTACCCCATTACCCAGCTCCCTGCTCCTCCAACCCTTAACCCAGCTCCTTACCCTATAGCCCACCTTCTGGCCTGCTACCCCATAACCCAACTTCCAGCCCCCACCCAGACAAGACATGCCCCTCCCTGCTCATCCTCCCCCGTACCCAGCTCCCTGAATCCATAACCCAGCTTCCTGCCCCGTCCTATGGCTCCCTGCCCCATAACCCACCTCCTGGCCTGCTACCCCATAACCCAACTCCCTGGCCAAGACAGGCCCCCCTACCCAATTCCCTGCCGCTCACCCATAACCCAGCTCCCTGACCCCCAGACAAGCCATGCCCTTCCCTGCCCATTCACCCCGTACCCAGCTCCCTGCCCCAACCCCATAACCCACCTCCTAGCCCGCTACCCCACCTCCCTGCCCCCCCGACCCAGTTCCCTGCCCCCCCGGCCAAGCCATGCCCTTCCCTGCCCATTCACCCCGGACCCAGCTCCCTGCCCCAACCCCATAACCCACCGCTACCCCACAGCCCAGCTCCCTGCCCCCCGGCCAAAACGGGTCCCTCCCCACCCCAGCGCCCAGCTCACTGCCCCCAGCGCAGACCGGCCCCGCCCGCGGATACCTGGGGGGGCTCCAGGCGGTGACGTGGGGAGGTCCCCTGGTCTCCGGGCGCAGGCCTCGACCCAAGGCAGCGAGAGGTACAGGCCCGGCTCTGCCTATTGGCTGCTGCTCCTGGGAGGTGAGGGGGCGGGCAAAGAGAAGTCCAGCCCTTCGAGGTGTGACACGAGAGCCTGTCCAATCGCTGCCTAAATTCGCCTCTCTGACAGGTCTGTTCACCAATCGCTGATCGGATGAACTCCAAAAGATCAACCTATCTCTGCCAGCTCCTCACTCGAGGTGTCAGCAAAAATTGACAGAGGGACAAGACCGTTCGCTACGCCCCTGCACCCTGACTGGCCGCTCGATCAGCCAATCGACGCTCCCTCTCCTTCATGACTGGTCAGCCAATAGCGGGCGGTCTCCTGGCAGCGGCGGCATTTGCTGAGAGCTTCCGGGGCAGGCGGTGACCCCCCGCCCACGCGGGCTTTGGCCGCGGTAGGTGGGTCCTGTCCTGCCCAAGCTCGGCGCGCCGGGCGGCTCCGGGGCCGATCGCTCCCCGCCCCCCGCGAGCCGCTGGTCTGGTCCCGTTCCCGAGCGGAGAAGGGCCGTTAGCTCGGCGCCCCGCCCAGAGGCCGGGCCCGCCGTGGGGACAGTGCCCCGGGCCAAGGCAGGAACTCCTCCCTCGCCCTCCCGGGCAGGCCAGGCGCCAGGGCTCCGTGCGAGCGGGCTCCCTCCGCCCGCCCCGGGCCGGCCAGCCCCTGCCCTCCCCGCGAGCCCCGGGCCGGAGCCGGCCCCAGCCGCGGGGCTGCCGGGCGCGGCTCGCCCCACTTCCGGGCGGGCGCTCCAGGCCCAGGGGCCTCGGCTCGCGTAGCCGTGTCCCGCGCCACCTGGCTGCGAAACGCCCCGCTCCTCTGTGTCGGATTAGAGCGGGGCACTCGGGGGAAAAACAACGGCCCTGCTGGGGCCATGGGCCGGGGAGAGAGAGAGAGCCCCCAACGGGACTCGGAACACGGGCGCCTTCGGCTGTGCCGGGGGGCAGGGAGCTGGGCGACGGGTGCAGGAGCTGGACCTGTCTGTGCCGGGGGACAGGGAGCTGGCTGACGGGTGCAGGAGCTGGACCTGTCTGTGCTGGGGGGCGGGGAGCTGGGCGACAGGTGCGGGGGCTGGACCTGGACCTGTCTGTGCTGGGGGGCGGGGAGCTGGGCGACAGGTGCAGGGGCTGGACCTGGACCTGTCTGTGCCGGGGGGCGGGGAGCTGGGCGACGGGTGCGGGGGCTGGACCTGTCTGTGCCGGGGGGAGGGAGCTGGGCGACGGGTGCGGGGGCTGGACCTGGACCTGGACCTGTCTGTGCTGGGGGGCGGGGAGCTGGGCGACAGGTGCAGGGGCTGGACCTCTCTGTGCTGGGGGGCGGGGAGCTGGGTTACAGTGGAGGATGGCTCTGCTGGGGAGCAGGGAGGTGAGTTGTGGGCCAGGGAGTTGTCTGCTGTGGGGCAGGGAGCTGGGTTAAGTGAGGAGGAGGCAGGCAGTTGTCTGTTCTTGGGTAAGGGAGCTAAGCACTGCACCAAGCTCGCCGACCAACCAAGCTTGGCTCCTTGCTCCGCAGCACTTGGCCCCATACGAGCTTTCCCCTCTCCCACTCGGTCTGACTGACACATTGGGGCCCGCATGGCTGCACCTAAGGGGGCTGGCCTGGCCATTGGTGAGCAGAGCCCGCAGCGGGCAGCAACTGCAAACTGATCATCTCTCTTGCTCTGTACAGGACGCTCATTCCTGCCACTCTCCTTGCCCTGCTTGTGTCCGTGGCACTGGCACCGATGGTAGCGTCTCTGGGGCCGATACCAACCTGAGGATCGGGAACCACCAGCCCTGTGCTAGGGACCCCCTGTGTTTGGTGTTCCCTAGCCTTGGTCCGTGAGGACCCTGGGGCCAGCCTGTGCAGTTTGTGACACCTGGAGTAGGGGCAAAGAGCACAGGCCTGTGGCCTGGCTTTGCTGGGTCGTGGTGTGTCGTGTTGTGAGGTCCCTGCGTCGGCCTGGTGCTGGGCACTGGAACCTTTCCCTAGGGATCCTCCACGGGTCCAGCCACTGCCTGCTGCGATGCGCCGGGACAAACCTCAGGAACGGGCTGCCAGCTGGCCAGCTGATCACATCAAAGTGCTAATTGCCTTGTGGGCGGAGGCGGCCACCTCACATGACCTGAGCTCCCGCGGCAGGAACAGGGTTGTCTATGATGGCATCTCCCAGCGCCTGGCTGAGCTGGGCATCTATCGCACCGGGGACCAGTGCCGGGAGAAGATGAAAGGCCTCAAGGTGACATATCGCAAGGCCAAAGAGAACAATGCAGCCGGGAGGCCGCCCATGCGCTGCCCTTTCTACGACGAGATGGACCAGATCATGCAGCGCTGCGACAGCACCCGCTCCAGCCTCCTGGCAGAGAGTGGCGAGGGGCCTGGCGCCCCAGACAGGCAGGAGGGCACAGCTGCCCCGGAGAGCTGGGGGGCACCATCCTTTGAGCCATGGGATTCCCAGGCCACTGCTGCCTTTGAGCACTGGGAGTCCCAGGCCTCGGCCTCTGACCATTGGGGGTCCCAAGCTGCAGCCTCAGAGAGCCAGGGGGCTGAGGAACTGGGCTACGTGCTCCCTGAGGCGCAAGCCCTGCTGGGCGAGGTGCAGGCCGTGCAGGTGAAGGAGGAAGAGGCGTCCGCGGATGAACTGCTGCCTGAGCCTGGTAAGCCCCTGTTGTTGGCGAGGGGTTGCTGGGAGGTGCCACACCAGGGGCCTGACCCTGCCCACTGGCCCTGGTTCCTGGAGTCCTAGCCATGCCAGAATCTTGCCATCCTGGCAAGCAGCAGTTCTGTGTCAGGGCCTTGTGGCTGGGAGCATGGCCCAGGATAGGGACATAGCTGGGGTCCTTGGGTCCCACAACTGCAGGCAGGCTGAGACCAGAACTCCATGGGGCCACAAACTGCCCCTGTTGTGGGCTGGTGCAGCTAAGCCCTGCTCCCCCTACGGTGCCTAGCCCAGGGGACTCTGTAGAGGGAGTGGGGTAACCTCGCTGCCATCGCCTGGCCTGGTTCTCTTGGGGACTGTCCACTGGGGCCACATCCTTTTCTGAGGGACCCAGTCCCCTGCTGCTAGGAGAGGGAGCCCCAGGCCATCTGAAGAGAGACGCTGGGGGAGGAGGGAAACTGTTACATTAATTTGGATGGAGCTGCAGGCAGGCGGCTGAGCTGGGCAGGTGAATCAGCCACCACAGCTCTTCTCCAGCCTCTGGCTCTCCATACCCCTGGTGGGGGACATCACCTGGCTGGTCTTAGCAGGCCCCTCTCCTTTCCTGTCCTTCACAGGCTGGCAGAGCTGGCTGGGCCATCTCGGCCTGTCAGGCTTCCACTGCAGCATGATTGGGGTCAAAGTGGAGCGAGGGGATGACCAGTGGGGGATGGGAGGGGACATACAAGCAAGGGGAAGACAGAGCAGGGTCTCGTGTATTGGTCTGGGGTTCCGCAGTGCTGGCTGGGAATTCCCAGGAGCATGCTGGGGTCTGCGTGTCTCAGAGGACCCTGAGGTTTGTTAGAGGGCTTTCCGTTCACCCTCTCCTCTGGTTCTTGTCACGCAGACAGAAATCAGAAGTCTGAAGTGCAGGCAATTCGATGTCTATTGGGGTTAGTTCCAAATAAGCATATCCATAGCTCTACACACCAGCAGAGTCTGTTTCCCAGTGTTCCGTTCCCAGCTCTGACACTGCAGAACCTTGCCTGTGCCCCCGTTCCATAATCCCCCATTTCCCACCTCCTCCTTAGCAAGCCCAAATATACCTGCAATGCATGCTCACAATCCCAGCCCTTACAACTTAGGGTCATGTTCCATTTTGTGTCTGGGGTCTTCATCCCACCCCTTTTGTACCCCATGGGAGGGGTAAGGAATGAGGTTGTGCTCTGGTCAGGGATGCGCATTTCTTTGGTCTTTTAGTGCTTTATACCCCTCCCACCCCCCAAGCCCCTTTGCCCCTCCCGACTAGTTGTTTGACTTTGCCTTGAGATAGTGGTTGAGACAATCTTAGTGTGCTCTGGAGTAACACTTTAACTGCTCTTATCTGTTCCCATTGTACTAACAAATCCAGCTGACTAGGCAGAAACAATATCAGTGTCTTTGTCCCTTGTTTACACATTTTAGTATAAGAGTATCAAAAAGTCAAACCCAAAGGCTAGCCTAGGGTAACAAACGGACCTATATACTAACAAGGTTTACCAGTGGCAGGCAGAGGCTCTGGGCTGAAGCCTTTCCCTAGAAGTCCCGGGGATCCGTATTGTTGCCCCCACAAAGTCTCTGTGAGCAGGCCTTGAAGGGGGCATGGGCGGAACAGAGCCGCTTGTCACCCTGGTACCAATTAGCCCTGGCACACCAAGGCCACTCCATTACTCTCCAGTCCCAGTCTCCTCTTGTCTGCAAGCCATGGAGCTCGGGCCCTTTGTGTTAGCACTGATCCAGCCTGGCTGTGCTTCTCCTGTCCTGGCCATCATCACTCGGTGTGCCAGGGCCTGGCATGCTTTGGAAACTAGCCTTGGTTTGTGTGCATGGTTCCACCACCCTGCCTGGCCCACCTGGACTGTGCCTGGTGTCTGGGGCCTTCCTCTGCCTGCCCACAGGGGGAAAGCGGTCCTGAGTTTCCCTCTCCTTGTTCTGGGCACCATCAGCTTCATCTGAGGGTAGGACTGTGCCCCTCTTTCCATGCGCCATCGCTCTTGGTGCCCCAGCCTGACTGGGAGCAGACGCCCAGCTCCCTGCTGTCTGGGGCTGTACAGTAAAGGGAGCTGCAGGGGTGGGCCATACCGATACAACGGGGTCTGTGCCGAGCCAGGTGTGCTGTGGGCCCTCACTCTGCATTCTTTCTCTCTCCAGACCCTTCCCCATCGGCATCGGTGGAGCCCCAACTGGCCTCCCGGAAGCTGGTCTCAGCGCTGGACCGGCTCGTGCACCTCCGGGCCAGAAAGCGCAAGGCACGGGAGGATGGGCCACTGGAAACTGCACGGGGCCCCACCCAGAAGCATGGGCGCAGTCAGCTAGAGTTGAAGCGGGCGAGGCGCGCTGGCGCCTGGAGGGCGGAGGACAGGCAGAGCCTGGCCGAGTTCATCCAGCATGACCGGGAGATGCGGCAGGAGGACCGGGAGTTCCAGGCCCAGCTCCTGGAGAAGCTCTTCCAGAAGCAGCTGGACATGGTGGGGGCCCTGGCCCAGCCCGCACCCCCACTGCAGGAGCCAGAGCCAGTGGCACGGGAGGGAGCTGGGCTCCAGTTCCACACTCTGCTGGAGCAGGCGGTGCAAGTGCAGGCCAAGGGGCAGGAGGCTGAGACAGCCGGCCCTGCCCCTGCGGGAGCCTTGGAGCGAGCAGGGAAAGCACCCCCAGCCGTGCAGTACTGGACGGCAGATGAGATCCTGCGCTGGCTGGTGCCGCAGCAGCCACTGATCGGGCAGCAGCCTTGGGGCGAGCGGTGTCGGGAGGGGCTGCTGGGCCCCCTGGCCTCACGGGGAGATGGAGAAGGGGGTGAGAATGAGACTGATCTCACCTCCTCCAGACGAGTGACTGACACCTGCCAGGGGCCCAGAGGCCTGCGGGGAGCCCGACTCCTCCCTCCCCTCGGCGGGGAAGCCCAACAGACCCACGCCAGCCTGGATGCCAGTGAGGCCGGTGACGGTGCCAAGGTGAAGGGAGCTGTCCTGCGCCGCCACGACACAGAGACGCAGCGCCAGCGCTTCAGGGGCTTCCGCTACCAGGACGCCGAAGGGCCGCGGGAGGTTTACGGCCGCCTGTGGGAACTTTCCCATCGCTGGCTGCAGCCAGAGACCCGCACCAAGGAGCAGGTGCTGGAGCTGCTGGTTCTCGAGCAGTTCTTGAGCCTCCTGCCTGAGGAAATGCAGAGCTGGGTGCGGGAGCGTGGCCCAGAGAGCGGCCAGGAGGCTGTGGCCCTGGCAGAGGATTTCCAGCTTGTTCCCCAGAAGCCCGGATGGCAGCCCCAGGTGAGCACGTGGGATGCTGCACATCCCATGGCCTCGTCCCCTGGGAGCAGAGTGGTGTGGGGGGTGATGGCACCAGGATTGCTGCTTGCCCTGTGCCTGGTCCTTGGTGCAGGGGACGTTTTGTGGCTCCTGACACTGCTGTGGCTCCACAGCATGGGCCCATGTGGTGCTGGGGATAGTGCCTGGACTAGCTGGCACTAAGCAGAGACACTTGTTGTTTCAGGCGCGGGTGCCAGCCCAGGAAGGGGCCAGGGATATCGGTGCAGCACAGCAGGCCCTGCTGGCCGAGCGGCAGAGGGCGCCCCAGAGGGCCAGCGGGCAGGAGAACGGCTGGAACTGCGGCTTGTTGGGTGAGGCCTCCTTTCCCCAGCACTGGATCCGGCTGTCTGTGAAGCACTGGGTGGGCTCCAGCGCAGGGCTGGTTTCTGGGGGCTCAGCCTGGGTGGGCCCCGGGGGGACTAGCAGGAGATACCCTGAGTTCACCCCCACACTGGCTGGGTGTGCCTACAGCACCCAACCTTCTCCTGTGCCCCAGGACAGGCTGCAGTAGTTGTCACTGTACTGAGGCTGAAGGCCCTGGAGCATAGACGGAATGGGGAGATGTCTCCCTGCTCTCTGTTCTGGAGCTTGGAGCCACAGTGCCTCTGGCAGCCAGCAGCAGCTATAGCAAGGGAAGTCCTGCTCACCGCTGCAGCTGGAGCTGGAGTGTACTGGGCGGTCATACGTGGGCTGGAGTGTGCTCTGGGGGATGGAGCATGCACAGGCTGGTTGCTCAAGGTGCTGGAATGTGCTCCGTCATGCAGGGGGATGGAGCACGCACAGGCTGGTCGCGTGGAAGGCTGGAGTGTGCTTGAGGTAACTGGAATGTTTGGTGATTTTAGCAACTGAGTTCTAACAGATCTCTACTGAGCATGTGCAAACTTGACACTTTCTAGAGGCTCATACGTGGCTGGGTGTGAGCAGGGTTTCATAGAAAAAGCCAAAGGCACCTCCCTGAGGCCAGCACCCCCTACCCAGTCTCTGGCCTTTGCTCCTGAGCGTGGGGTGCCAGAGGTCCTACGTGAGTATTATGGCCGGTTCGGTAACTGAGCGAAGCAGGCTGTTTTCCCACTCTCGTTTCTGGAAAGGGTTGAACAGTTCCCACTGGATTCAGCGGGAGTCAGGCAGCTTGCAAGGAAACCCCAGCCCGGAAACCTGCAGTTTGGCAAAGATACATGCAGCTGAAAACAGGGTCCTGTAATGAGAAGTGTTGGGCAACTATAGCTATAGAGGGAGCTGCCAGCCCCGCCTGTAATGAAACCCTGGTGTCTTAAGTCCTTCCCGGCGCTGAGGGAGAGGAGAGTGCCATAGACCTGCTTGCCGGGGTCTCGGCTCTCCAGGCAGTTCCTGTGTGGTGTGAAGGTCCCAAGGGCTCCTGCATTGACTCTCCCATGAGGCAGGGCCATGCTTTCGTCCCCGTTACAGAGCTTAGGCCAGTGACCCTCTGTGACTGGCCCAAGGTCTGGGCACAGCCGAGATGAACTCAGCTCCCTGATGCCCAACCCCTTGGCCCCAGACTGGACCCTGTCTCTCTCGAGCAATAACTCTTGGTGATTTATTCTCCCAGCTGCCACGCCATGTGCCCCGCTGGTGCGGAGACCAAGCCTGGGGGCGATTGAGCCAGCTGCTCCCCAGCCCCTGCGCAACAGAGCGGGCTCCAGGCAGGGACAGCAAGTGGAGAATGGCTTAGAGCCGCTGCAGAGCGCTGGGCACCTGCAGCAAGCAGAGAAGAACACTGCCCCAGTGCCACGCCCAGCAGCTGGGAAGGCGACTGAGCTATGCGTTGCTGGCCCAGGAGGGCACGTGGGGACGGACGGCGTGCTACAGGGCAGAGCCACCATTCAAGGGGGCAGCAGCATCTCAGAGGCTCAGAATGGGGCTCCATGTGAGCAGCAGATACCTGCTAGCCTTGTGCGGATGGAGCGCACCGGCTCCAAGGGCGGCAGGGCCTGCGGCGCCCTGTCCAGGAGCGCCGGCTGTGCATCCCCGGAGCTGGACGGCCCCGTGCTCGGGACCCTCCTGGAGACGTCCTTGGACTCCCCATGGGACAGAGAGGGCAGCACAGACAGGGCACTGGAGGGCGGCACAGCATGCCCGGGGACACAGCCCCACTGCCTGAGCTGCACGGTACTGCGGGCTGATCTGGACGCCACGCGGGAGGAGCTGAGAATCACCCAAGGTAGGCGCTGGTCCCTGGGGAGCCCATGGGGTCAAGGCTGCCATCAGGGGCTGCTCTGTCACCAGCCAGGGCCTGACAGCAGCAAACAGATCCCAGAGGGGCTCAGCAGCTGCAAGCCCATTGGGCCAGGACAGGGGAGAGGCAGCACCTCTGGTGATCAGGCCCAGGTTGGCACTGGTGCCAAGGTTGGGAGTGAGTTTGGTGCCAAAGGCCCAGCCCTGGGTTCCTGAGCTCAGGGATTTACTCCATGGGGGTAGCACGGGGGCAGTCCATAGAGAGACAGAATCGCAGCCCCAAGTTGGCACATGCACTAACAGAGTATCTCCATTAGGAGGCAGTGGTAGCGGGTGGTTATCCCAGTATTTGAGCAGGGCATGGTGAGCGATCTGCTGGTTCTCATCAGCAGGCGGCAGTAGGGGACTGTTATCCCAGGGCTGATGGGACTGGGCTCTGTTCCCAGCCACGGGGCAAGATCCATGCAGCGTGTTTGTCCTGCAGCTTCCACCCTGTACGGGCTGAGCGGCACCCACTTGCAGGGCCTGGCTGAGGCCCTGGGCACCATCACGCGCATCCTGAACGACAGGAGGCCGACAACGAACAAACCCCCCTGGGGTGCGGCCGAGAGCCCCGGTATGGCTGTACCCCAACAGACACATGTAAGTGCCTGGCCAGACAAACAGCTGCCCTGGTGCCCTTCCCAGCGGGAGCACGCTGGGGCACAAGGCTGCCAGGGGCCAGCCTGGCGCAAGGCACCGCAGTGCACAAATTGCTGTACTGGCTCTGACCTCAGTGCCTCAGCTCTCCCTCTGGGCTGCAGGGCCAGCAGCCATTGCACAGCCTAGGGAGCCCCTGGGAGGGCCATGGTGGTGCCACAGTAACCCGCCCTCCAGGCGCATTGAGAGCGCCCATGAGGCTGGGAGGTATCTGCCAAGCCCCAAGGGCTTGAGACTTTTCCTCTGAATTTCCAGTGGTTTGACAGAAAATTTTCCAATCGCTTCCAAGAACCATCAACTTCCCCTGCCAGAGAGACCCCCAGCAGTGTGGGCCAGTCTCCCCCCAGAAACATGCACAGTGGCTGGTGGATGCAGGGCTCTGAGTGTGATGACCAGGGACACACTCATTACCTGACCCCAGTGCCCAGCGGGGGGCTGATGGACTGGGCTTGGCAACTCCTGTTCTCACTCTGTCACTCCCCGCAGCTCTCCTGAAGCCCAAGTGTCTGATGAGCAGCTGGCCGTGGCCCACCGCCAAGGAGCCCACACGTTCAGCAGCAGCGTCGGCAGCCCCAGGGAGAAGGTGACGACCTCCCACTAGATCCCAGAGCTGCTAACATCGAGCCCCATACTCGCGGCAGCGCCTGCAGCAGGGAGGCCTTGGACAGAACCTGAGGGGCACTGGGCTGACTGCCTGGGGGTGTTGGGAGCTGGATCCAGTGGGGCCTGTGCTGAGCCAGGGGAGCTGGCATCTCATCACTGGACTTTCCAGGGAGCCTTTCCTGCTCCACTAGCTTTTTGATACAATGTCCCCAAAGCCCTCTACTTCCTCTTCACTTCTCAGGTTGGTCTCAATAAAGCAATGCACAGAGCTCCAGGCCCGGGGACGTGGTGCCTGCAAATGGGAGGAAGTGGCTGTGTCAGGGACTCCCGAGTGCACCATGGTTCATCCTGATCTCCCTGGGTATGGCAGGGCATGGTCTCAGCACCCACCCAGCCTGCCTTTCTGGGCACCCAGTTGGGAGGGAAGCCCCCAGCCAGAGTGCACCATTGGCCGCTGCTGGGGGAGGGAGCCTGTCAGGGGAGTGTCCAGTTAGTTCAACCAGGAGAAGGTTCAGGGGTGACTTGAGCCCTGTCTGTATGTACCTATGTGGGGAACAACTCTACAGCAATGGACTGTGCAGAGGGCCAAGAAAGGTCCAACACCATTTTGGGGCTGTAAGTTGAAGCTGGACTAATTCAGCCTGGAAATAAGGTGTCAGTTTTTAACGTGACAGCAAAGAACCAAGGGCCATGGTGGCTCCTCCATTGCTGTCGATTGTAAATCAAGATGGGCTGTTCTAAACGCTCTTGCTCTAGGGCTAATGTTGGGGTCATTCGTGACCTGAGCAATGCAGGAGGCCAGACTAGGTGATCACAATGATCCCTTCTGGCCTTGGTATTGATGACCCCGATGGTTGAGGGGCTGGGATTAAAGCAGATGACTTGGGGAAGGGGTCCTGGCTCTCTGCTGCTTCTCCTCCTCTCCCTGCCAATTAACCATGCTCCACGCCAATCCATCCCCCACCAGCCACTCAGCTGGTGCTTGTCGAGCCTGTCGAGTTAAGCATGGCCCACCAACATGTGGTGTCGTCTCTGTCATGTTTTTCAGAGCAGAGAAGCAGGAGCCTGTGTTCACGGGGAGGCTGGGAAATCCCTCCAGGAGCACGGTGGGCGTTTTGGAGGCTGCATTAGCAGGGAGTCTGGGAAATACTTCCAGGAGCGTGGTGGACGTTTCGGAGGCTGCATTAGCTGGGAGTCTGGGAAATCCCTCCATCGACATGGTGGGGGGTTCCAGATGATGCGTTAGCCAGGAGGCTGGGAAATCCCTCCCCCAGCATAGCGGACGTTTTGGAGGCCGCATTGGGGGGAGGCTGGGAAATTGCTGCAGTGGCACAGCAGGTGTTTCGGACACTGTGTTAGTGGTGAAGCTGGGAAATCCCCCCCCGCCCCCCAAGTGGCACAGTGGACATTGGCTTAGTGGGGAGGCTGGGGAATCCCTCCAGTGGCATGGTGGGTGTTTTGGGATGTTGTTTTAGGTGGAAGGCTGGGAAATCCCCCCCCCCCCAGCGCCACGGAGGGCGTTTCTCATTCAATTTGAGGGAGGTTGTAAAAGTGGGATCTATTCAGCAGGGCAGTGAGTGGGAACAAAACCATGAGGCCTCATTGAGAATGGACTTTGAAGGGTGTTTGCAAACCAAGGCCCCTGCAGTGACCAACATGGACCCCAGCACATGGCCAGAGCCCCCAGAACACCCCACTAGAACCTCAGCCAGTCAAGTACCCTGCCCATTAAAAGTGACTGGTCTGTGGTGGCATGGGAGAATGCACCACATTTATTCCAGGGATGCCACTGGCTCCCTGTGCCAGAAGAGTATCGCCTATGTGTGGGGCAGATAGGGGGAAGGGACCCCTCAGGCTCTGCCAGAGGAACATCAGAGAGCCCCTTTGGTTACAGCTCTCTCCAGCCCAGGTCACTTCTCCCTTGTGGCTGCAGAAGAGATGCAAGTGGCTCAGAGCTGAGAGCAGGGAGGACACACCCACCTGACTCTCAGCCTGTGCTGGGGTTAGTGCCACACTTTGGCTGCCTCGGAGACGGGCTAGCAGCTGTCCAGCCGACACTTTCCTTCCTGGGGCCTTTGCCTGTGTTAGGGTCTGCTGGAGGGAGCGTGCTGGCCCAGGGCTCTGCCTCCTGCTTGCCTGGCACTGGGACATTGGCTCTAGGTGCATGGGGCAGAGTTTAGGACCAGTCATTACTGGGCCAGCCTGGCCCACTGAAGGCTTGCAGAGAGATGCTCAAGCAGGCCTGTAGCAACCCTCTGGCCCACCCAGGCTTCACAGCCAGAGAATGCCTGGCTGGACTGGCCACATGGCAAACACACTTCTTTGGGTTCAGCTGGAGGGAAACACCCTAGTACTGTGCTAACTGGTGGCTGTTAACCCCCCCATAGGAGTAGAGGAGTTGGAGACGTGACTGGTGAGGGAGAGTTTCTCCAAACCAGCAGCAGGGTAACGTCTGACCCTGACCCCAGGTGGGGTGGAACTGGGCAGGGCAGGAGGGCCCAGCGGAGCCCAGCCAAGTGGGGCAGTAGACCTTGGTGTAGTGCAGAAGGGCCTTGCCAGGCGTGGTGGGGCTGGCCCACATAAGTGCGGGGAGGGAACTATTTCTCCACCCTCAGATAATACTTTGCTTCCCCCAACCCTCCACCGCTGCTTTGCTCCCAGAACAGCTGCGGGGGGCAACTGCAGCACACGGCGATGGGCACGGAGCCATGGAAGTGCTCAGTGGGGGTGTCCCCCGCAGGAATTCCCCAGAGCTCCAAGCAGGCATATGAAGTCTGCATGGCTTCACTGCTCTGGGACACTGCCCCCCAGCACAGACAAGCCCCTCCATGCCCCCCTGCCATCCCCAGAAGGCACCAATGTGCCCCTGCAGCCTCTGGGGGGAAGGGGGGCTGGACAGCATGTGACTCTGTGCACTGCCCCTCTGCAAGCACCACCCTCGCAGCTCCCATTGGCCACAGCTCCCTGTTCACAGCCAATGGCAGCTGTGGGGGCAGTGCTTGCAGGCAGGAGCAGTGCATGGAGGGAAACCCCTGGCCCCGCCCACCCACCCCGCCATGCTGGCCACTTCTGGGAGTGGCATGGGTCCAGGGCAGGCAATGAGCCTGTTTTAGCAGCAGCCCTGCTGCGCTGCCAGAGATCGTGATCAACTGGTAGATCCTCTAGGATCGACCAGTCGATCGCAATCAACCGGTTGGTGACCACTGCTTTAGAGGTTCAGGCTTCTCCCATGGAAGCAGCTTAGCAAAATCAACAAACCTACCCTGCTATTTATATTAGGAGGATAATTGATGCTGAATATTGCAGCTGACAGAATGTGATATAAACAAATATCGCACAGAAAAAATGTTTCACTGCAGTGTTTTCCACAGAAATTGAAATTAGGGGGTGTGTTCAAAAATACAGGGGGAGGACTGATGAGGGGTGAGACTGTTAGGGCAAAGATGGGCTATATGGCACCATAGTAAAAACTGAAAAATGTTTCACAACCATTTTATTAGATTTAACTCATGTTTTTAAATCATCACACAAATTAAAGTTGGCTATACAAGCCTACTATGAAGCACTCTATCTACATCCTTCTTGGTTTGTTGTTATAATTTTGCACAACTCTGTTAATGAACTTCTCGAATGCAGTGCTTTCATTTTTGGTGGCTTCTCGTGTCAGGTACTTTCAGTCCTTCATGATATGCTCATGATCAGGCAGAAGGCGACTTCTTTCAGAACACAAAATTCTATTCAATGAGGAAAAGGAACACTCAACTGTAGCTGTTGTGACTGGGAGTAGAAAGAGATGAATTCCTACTTCTTTAATCCCAGGAACCCGCACAAAAATTGGGTCGAACCATTAGTGATGATAAAGAAGAAGTTGAAATCAAATCTACATTCGTTCATCAGATGATATTCCACTCTGTGTTCAAATTCTCTTTTCTATAATGGTCATATGGCAGGCCCATTGCTGGTAGTGCCTCATTCCACATAACTGTCGGTGTTTTATAAGACAGGCATCTGTAAAAGATAGGTTGATGGAATTCAAAAGTAGTTGTGTAGAGATGTAAGAATCAAGTCCGTGTACTTTACTTTTTCAGCTGGCTTAACAAACACTTCTTGTCTTCTTCATTTAAGCAGTTAATATAAGTGCCTAACTTAGTCAACTTCTGAACTGAAGTCTTTGCTTCTTCCAGTACATTTTCAATGGATATCATTCTGATCCAAGTGTAGCTTCCAGTGCTGGACAGAGATCTATTACCATTGTAGCAGATGCCTGGATGCCATTGTTTAATGACCTAAGTGGTTTCAACAGTAGACTTACAAGAGAGAGTGGCGATTGTGTTCTCTGAATTTAGTAGCAAAAGTAGTCCACCAGCCTTACTACTTAGATCTGTCCCATCTCGGTAGATACTTTCCAAAGCCGCCAATGATGGTTGTAGTAATTTTAAGACAACAGCCAAGGATCGCTCATGAGAAAGCCAGTTGATTTTCCCAGGTTGGACTAATTTGAACTTCTGTCCCAATGTATCTTCTATATTTTACAAGACATTTAGTCCTGAAACGGGATAATGAAAACATTAAATATATAGCTTTTTAAATGCCTTTTGAAGATTCTGCAGCTTGTACTAGCACTAGTTGGAGTAGAAGACCTCTGTAGTGTGTATTGGAGAGATTAGAGTTACACTTTTCTCTGAGCAAAGCTTGTGCTCCACTATGTCTTCTAGAGAAGTTTGCAGGTCCATCAAATACACAAACAGACATCAGTTTGGGGTTCAATTGACAAGCATTTAATTCTTCTCAGATGTGGGTGTGCATACTCAGGCAGTGTGGGTCACACTTGGGGCAGCTGCCCCCTTTCAGGTTGATCGGCCCAGGCTCTGCGCAGACTCAGGCAGCGTGGCTGACACACGGGGGAAGCTGCTTCCTCTCCAGGCAATTGGCCCAGGCTCTGTGCAAACTATAGCAGCATGGGTCACACCAGGGGCAGCTGCCCCCTCTCTGGGTGATCGGCCCAGGCTCTGCACAGACTTAGGGAGCGTGGGTCATAGGGGGGAAGCTGCCCCCTATCTAGGCGATCAGCTTAGGCCCAGGCTCTGTCAGAGGTGCAGCCAATGTGCTTTCTGTAACCTGAACATCTAGAAATTCATCTACTGACCTACCACTGATATCAACACAACATAGGCAGTGACTTAATACTTGACACCTGGGGTCCAGAGCGAGTGGACTCCCTGAAGGGGCCCACACGAAAGACAGGCGTGTTAAAGGCTCAGAGAGGTGCAGTTCCAGGAGGTGAAGGGGCTTAATCCCTGAGAGTGGACCCCCAAGAAGGGCTGTCACACTGAAGGGGGTTCCCCCCAGGGACTGTACAGGGCCAAGAGTCGGCACGACCTGTGAGTCCGTGACAACACCTATTTACATCGGTGCGTTCATCAGCCACGTATGCAGATTTTCTGAATGCAGTGACAGAGTTCTTTACTTTTTCAACTGCTCAGTCTTTCACTGTAGCACTGCATGCTTCTAACCAGTCAGCTGAGTTTCTTGCAGAAAGATAGTGAGCATTTGCTGGTCTTGGTTGGAACCAGTGTCCAACTTCAGGATTAACAAATGACAATGCTCTTAACATTGGCCTCCAGTTTGTAGTGTGCGTGGTATCTCTTGCTTTAAGAGCAAGTATGATGTGACAGTCATGTTTGTTTGCATAAACTGTGTTCTGGCTCCAGCATTCTTAACAGTCTCTTTTTAAGTACTTCTCAAATTGGCTTTGACAATTACTGGCTTATAAGGTTTTCTGCATGGTGATGCAAGCCAGAGGATTTCACAGTTTGCAGCCTTTTCACATAGTTTGTCAGCTTTGGCTTTGCTGATCAGTCTGGTAAACCAAGCTCCTCCACTTTTACTATAAATCCCTGGTATGCTCACATCTTGAATACTGCATGCAGTTCTGGTTGCCCTATCTCAAACAAGATATATTGGAGTTGGAAAAGGTACAGAGAAGGGCAACTAAAATGATTAGGTGTATGGAACAGCTTCCATATAAGGAGAGATTAAAAAGACTGGGGGACTTTCCGGCTTGGAAAAGAGATGACTAAGGGGGGATGTGATAGAGGTGTATAAAATCTTGACTGGTGCGGAGAAAGTGAAAAGCTCCCTCCCATAACACAAGAACTAAGGGTCACCCAATGAAATTAATAGGCAGCAGGTTTAAAACAAACAAAAGGGAATATTTCTTCACACAACGCAGTGAACCTGTGGAATTTTTTGCCAGGGGAGGTTGTGAAGGCCAAAACTAGAACAGGATTCAAAAAAGAACTTGATAAGTTCATGGAGGACAGGTCCATCAATGGCTATTAGCCAGGATGCAACACCATGCTCTGAGAACCTCTGTTTGCCTGAAGCTGGGAGTGGATGACAGGAGATGGATCACTCAATAATTGCCCTGTTCTGTTAATTCTCTTTGAAGCACCTGGCATTGGCCACTGTTGGAAGACAGAGTACTGGGCTAGATGGACCACTGGTCTAACCCAATATGGCTATTCTTATGTTTTCATGTAAAAATTATAATGTTTAGTACAAAAATGTTTAGTACAGAAACTCCCAACACCAGCCAAAATTGATCACTTGGGCAGTACAGCTCTGTCTGCTGGATACCTAATGTTTCAATTTCAATTCAAATTTCCAATCAATGACTAAATTGGCAACACTGCATGTAACTAGTTGGCCAATGGGGGGTGTTGGTGAAATTGAGAGGGTGGTGTAGGGAAGGCCTGGCATTACTGAATTAAGTCTCCTGTTGTAGCACTTCAGTAGGTTACATCAGACAAAGAGGAGCTGCAGTGACTAGGCATTCAGATACCTGTGCCTTTAAGAAAAGGGCATTGGAATGCCTGTGCCTTTAAGAGACAGTGCTGGGAAGCCCTGCTGAGAGATACTGTCTGCGGGAGGGGAAATAAGACAGCCCCTCTGCTCCCTGCACTGTATTTTTCCCCTACTGGTGTCTCAGTCCACTGGGGTAACTGTTACCCCCTCTGCCCCTGCCAGTGCCAGGGTTTTGCCCTCTGTCACCCTCTGGCAGTGCCTCACCCCTGGGATTAACCCCAGCTCCTTCCTCCCCCTCCCTGATTTTGCCTTCGGCCCCTCTCCTAACCCTGCTTCCAACTGCTTGACCCCTGTGACTAGTCAATTTCCGCCCCCTGCTCAGACCCTGGCCACCTCCCTGCTCTGATTTGCCCCCTTTGCCCCTTTTAAACCCCTGTAAAAAGCAGTCTGCAGAATCTTATGGCTAATAAGGGCAGGGTGAAGGGCAGTGGCTTCAGCGGATGTTACTGAGCATGCTCAGTACACCATAAATAGCACATTACTACAAGGAGCCAGCCTGCCAGCCACCTCCAGCTGGTGTCCACTGTCTATGCTGTGTTCCCAACCCCCAACTCCAGGGCACGTCTATAAATTCCTATGTTTGTAATATTGTCCCTTATGAGGGACCATCTCTACTCACTGTAGGACGAATCTCCCCAGTGGGATCACCACATGGCACTCATGGCTCTGTTAGCCACCCATCCCAGCCATCTGCATCTTTCCCAAGGCTGGATCCCACACTTCCTGCTTCTGATTGTTCCCCGTCTCCATTCCGCTGTCCTGGGCTGTGGGAGTTTGGCTTTGCGCACCACCAGCAGCTGTGCTGGGCCCCAGCCCGGGCTGTGTTGAGGCCCTGGAGCATTCCTGTGCACCAGGACTGTTACACAGGGACAAAACCTCAAAGATACAGTTGCCTTGCCTTGCTTCCCCTGCTGCCCGTTCTCCCATTGCTTTGTGGGGAAGACTCCTGGCTGCAAAGAAAACTTCCAAAAGTGACCCCCGTGACCAACACTTTTGAAGCACTTGGAGGAAAGGAAGGTGATGAGGAACAGTCAACATAGATTCACCAAGGGCAAGTCATGCCTGACCAACCTGATTGCCTTCTATGACGAGATAACTGGCTCTGTGAATATGGGGAAAGCAGTGGATGTGATATATCTTGACTTTAGCAAAGCTTTTGATAAGGTCTCCTACAGTATACTTGCCAGTTAAAGAAGTATGGATTGGATAAATGGACTATAAGGTGGATAGAAAGCTGGCTAGATTGTCAGGCTCAACGGGTAGTGATAAACGGCTCAATGTCTAGTTGGCACCTGGTATCAAGCAGAGTGCCCCAGAGGTCGGTCCTGGGGCTGGTTTTGTTCAACATCTTTATCAGTGATCTGAATGATGGGATTAATTGCACCCTAAGCAAGTTCGCAGATGACACTAAGCTGGGGGGAAAGGTAGATACACTGGAGGGAAGGGATAGGGTCCAGAATGACCAAGACAAATTGGAGGATTGGGCCAAAAGAAATCTGATGAGGTTCAACAAGGACAAGTGCAGAGTCCTGCACTTAGGAAGGAAGAATCCCATGCACCACTACAAGCTGGGGACCAACTGGCTAAGCAGCAGTTCTGCAGAAAAGGACCTGACCTGGGGATTACCGAGAACGAGAAGCTGGATATGAGTCAGCAGTGTGCCCTTGTTGCCAAGAAGGCCAATGGCATATTGGGCTGCATCAGTAGGAGCATTGCCAGCAGATCAAGGGAAGTGATTATTCCCCTCTATTCAGCACTGGTGAGGCCACACCAGGAGTATTGCATCCAGTTTTGGTTCCCCCACTACAGAAGGAATGTGGACAAATTGGAGAGAGTCCAGCGGAGGGCAACGAAAATGATTAGGGGGCTGGGGTACATGACTTAAACAAGGAGAGGCTGAGGGAACTGGGGTTATTTAGTCTGCAGAAGAGAAGAGTGAGGAGGGATTTGATAGCAGCCTTCAACTGCCTGAACGGGGGGGGGGGGTTCCAAAGAGGATGACGCTCAGCTGTTCTCAGTGGTGGCAGGTGACAGAACAAGGAGTAATGGTCTCAAGTTGCAGTGGGGGAGGTCTAGGTTGGAAATTAGGAAACACTATTTCACTAGGAGGGTGGTGAAGCACTGGAATGGGTTACCTAGGGAGGTGGTGATTCTCCGTCCTTAGAGGTTTTTATGGCCCGGCTTGACAAAGCCCTGGCCGGGATGATTTAGTTGGGGTTGGTCCTGCTTTGAACAGGGGATTGGACTAGATGACCTCCTGAGGTCTCTTCCAACCTTAATATTCTATGAACGCTGCCTGAGTATGTGCAGAGATTGGGCTGATCACCCTAGAGGAGGCAGCTGCCCCGAGTGTAACTCACGTAGCCTGAGTCTGCAAAGAGTCTGGGTCGATCGCCCTGGGAGGGGGCAGCTGCCCCGGGTTGTCAGCCACGCTGCCTGAGTCTGCGCAGAGCCTGTGTCGATCGCCCGGAGAGTGGGCAGTTGCCCTGGGTGTGACCCACACTCCCTAAGTCTGGGCATAGCCTGGGACAATCGCCTGGAGAGGGGAGAGCTGTCCCAGGTGTCAGCCATGTTGTCTGAGTGTGCACAGAGCCTGAGCCAATGGCCCGGAGAGGGGGCAGCTGCCCCACAATGCCTGAGTCTGTGCAGAGCCTGGGTCGATTGACCTGAAAGGGGGCAGATTCCCTGACCGTGAGCCATGCTGCCTGAGGCTGCACAGAGCCTGGGGGATCACCTGGAGTGGGGGCAGCTGTCCCAGGTGTGAGCTACACTGCCTGAGTCTGCGCAGAGCCTGGGACTATCACCCGGAGAGGGGCAGCTGCCCCAGGTGTGACACACGCTCCCTAAGTCTGGGCAGAGACTGGGCCAATCGCCTGGAGAGGTGGCAGCTGCCCTGGGTGTGACCCATGCTCCCTAAATCTGCGCACAGACTGGGCTGACTGCCCGGAGAGGGGGTGTCATGGAGTCACCGGATCATTCTTGTTTTTTTCTTGGTTTTGTCAATGGTTTGCATGTAGAGGGGGTGGGACGCAGTTTCCCTGGGTGTTACTGGTTTAACGAGGTGATGGGAGAGGGAGTTTGTTGTTACAGAGGACCAGCCAAGGAACTTGGGACCCCAGCCATGGCCTGGAGAATGGGTATCCCAGCGACCGGTGACCTGGTGACTGGGAGGCCCAGCTCGGGAGTCACCGCTGGTTCTGGCCAGTGGGAGGACAATGGGCTGCAAAGAGAGGACCCCTGTCAATGTTCCTTCCCCACTCTGAACTCTAGGGTACAGATGTGGGGACCTGCATGAAAACCTCCTAAGCTTATTTTTACCAGCTTAGGTTAAAACTTCCCCAAGGTACAAATTAATTTTACCCTTTGCCCTTGGATTTCTACTGCCACCACCAAACTTTATCTGGGTTCCTGAAAAAACGGAGTTTGGACACGTCTTTCCCCCCCAAAATCCTCCCAACCCTTGCACCCCACTTCCTGGGGAAGGTTTGGTAAAAATCCTCACCAATTTGCATAGGTGACCACAGACCCAAACCCTTGGATCTTAGAGCAATGAAAAAGCATTCAGTTTCCTTACAAGAAGACTTTTAATAGAAGTAAAAAAAAAAATAATAATAATCATCTCTGTAAAATCAGGATGGTAAATACCTTACAGGGTAATTAGATTCAAAACAGAGAATCCCGCTAGGCAAAACCTTAAGTTACAAAAAAAGACACACAGACAGGAATATCCATTCTATTCAGCACAGCTATTTTCTCCGCCATTTAAAGAAATCATAATCTAACACATACCTAGCTAGATTACTTACTAAATTCTAAGACTCCATTCCTCTTCTGTCCCCGGCAAAATCATCATACAGACAGATACGACCCTTTGTTTTTCTCCCTCCTCCCAGCTTTTGAAAGTATCTTGTCTCCTCATTGGTCATTTTGGTCAGGTGCCGGTGAGGTTACCTTTAGCTTCTTAACCCTTTACAGGTGAGAGGATTTTTCCTCTGGCCAGGAGGGATTTTAAAGGGGTTTGCCCTTCCCTTTATATTTATGACACGCCCCCCAAATCTCAGCTAGGGTAAAATGCTGGCTGGGATTTCTTCCTGGAGCTCTAGGAAAAACAGAGTTAATAAGACACATGCACCTCTAAATATACTACCAAGTACATAAAGACTAACAATATTTTCCACATCTCAAGGACGATTGTAACCAGTTGATTCTGGGAAACTTTCATGGGAGAGTGCATCAGCCACTTTGTTAGAAGCTCCTGAGACGTGTTGGATGTCGAAATCAAAATCTTGGAGAGCTAAACTCCACCGAAGAAGTTTTTTGTTTTTTCCCGTGGCGGTATGAAGCCACTGTAGTGCAGCATGGTTGGTTTGCAGGTGGAAACGCTGTCCCCAAACATATGGGCGTAGCTTTTCCAGAGCGTAGACAATGGCGTAACATTCTTTTTCACTGACTGACCAGTTGCTTTCCCTCTCAGACAGTTTTTTGCTGAGAAACACGACAGGGTGGAATTCTTGATCCGGTCCTTTCTGCATTAAAACTGCTCCCACACCACGCTCGGACGCATCTGTGGTTACTAGGAACGGTTTGTCAAAGTCTGGGGCCCTTAGCACAGGGTCAGACATGAGTGTCGCTTTAAGCTGGTTAAAGGCCTTCTGACACTCTTCGGTCCACTGAACAGCATTTGGCTGTTTCTTTTTGGTTAGGTCTGTCAGTGGGGCGGCGATTTGTCTGTATTGCGGTACAAATCGTCTGAAATAACTGGCCAAGCCTAAGAAGGATTGGACCTATTTCTTTGACTTTGGGACAGGCCACTTTTGGATAGCATCCACTTTGGCCTGTAGGGGGCTGATAGTTCCTTGACCCACCTGGTGTCCAAGGTAAGTCACTCTGTTAAGGCTAAGAAGTGTCAAATAGGCCTAAACAGTTAGTCCTGCCTCCCTTATGCGCTCAAAGACTTTTTGTAGATGTTCCAGGTGTTCTGCCCAGGAATCTGAAAATATGGCCACATCGTCAAGGTAGGCTACTGCATATTCTCCTAATCCCGCTAGGAGACCATCTACAAGTCTTTGGAAGGTGGCAGGTGCATTTCGCAGCCCGAAAGGGAGTACATTAAATTCATACAGCCCAACATGTGTGGTGAAGGCTGACCTTTCCTTGGCGGATTCATCTAGCGGTACCTGCCAGTACCCCTTGGTTAAGTCCAAGGTAGAGATGAACTGGGCCCGTCCCAGTTTCTCTAATAGTTCATCTGTGCGTGGTATTGGATAGTTGTCTGGGCGAGTTACAGCATTTAGCTTACGGTAGTCCACGCAAAAACGTATCTCCCCATCTGGTTTGGGAATTAGAACCACTGGAGATGCCCATGCACTTCCAGAGGGGCAGATTACACCCATCTGTAACATATCCTGGATCTCCCAGTCTATAGCAGTTTTAGCTTGAGGAGACACCCGGTAAGGTTGGACTCTAATTGGGTGAGCATTACCTGTGTCAATGGAGTGGTATGCCCGTTCAGTCAGTCCTGGGGTGGCTGAGAAAGTTGGTGTGTAGCTAATGCACAGCTCCTTGATCTGCTGTTGCTGCATACGCCCAAGGGTCATGGAGAGGTTCACCCCTTCCACACCACCAGCACTTTTCCCTTCATAGTAGACACCTTCAGGCCACTCAGCGTCGTCTCCTCCCTGGGCTGTAAACTGACAAGCCTTTAATTCTCTGGAATAAAAGGGCTTTAGAGAATTAATATGGTACACCTTAGGCTTTCGGTTGGAGGTGGGGAATGCTATGAGATAATTAACAGCTCCCAGGCGCTCCTGGACCGTGAATGGCCCTTCCCACGATGCTTCCATTTTATGGGCCTGGAGCGCCTTTAAGACCATGACCTGGTCCCCTACTTTGAAGGAATGCTCTCTGGCATGTTTATCCTACCAGGCTTTTTGCTCTTTTTGAGCATCTTGTAGGTTTTCTTTAGCAAGGGCTAAAGAGGTTCGGAGGGTGTTTTGTAGGTTGGTTACAAAGTCCAGAATGTTAGTTCCTGGAGAAGGTGTAAATCCCTCCCATTGCTGCTTCACCAACTGTAATGGCCCCTTAACCTCATGGCCATATACAAGTTCAAATGGTGAAAACCCTAAACTGGGATGTGGTACAGCTCTGTAGGCAAAGAGCAACTGCTGCAACACTAGGTCCCAATCATTGGAGTGCTCGTTTACGAATTCACGTACCATGGCCCCCAAAGTTCCATTAAACTTCTCCACCATGCCACTTGTTTGATGGTGGTAAGGAGTGGCAACCAAGTGATTTACCCCATGAGCTTCCCAGAGGTTTTCCATAGTTCCTGCCAGGATTAGTCCCTGCATCTGTGAGGATGTCGGAGGGCCAACCTACCCTGGCAAAAATGTCTGCTAGTGCCTGGCACACACTTTTAGCCCTGGTGTTGCTTAGAGCTACTGCTTCCGGCCATCGGGTGGCAAAATCCATGAAAGTCAGTATATACTGCTTTCCTCTGGGTGTCTTTTTCGGAAGAGGACCCAGAATATCCACAGCTACTCACTGAAATGGAACTTCAATGATGGGGAGTGGCTGGAGAGGGGCTTTGACCTGGTCTTGGGGTTTTCCCACTCTTTGGCATACTTCACAAGACCAGACATAGGTAGAAACATCCTTGCCCATTCCCTCCCAGTGGAATGACCCCCCCAAACGGTCTTTGACCCTGTTCACCCCAGCATGGCCACTAGGATGATCGTGGGCTAAGCTCAAGAGCTTGGCCCGGTATTTAGTTGGAACTACCAACTGTCTCTGAGGATGCCAGTCTTCCTGGTGTCCACCAGAAAGAGTTTCCTTGTATAAAAGTCCTTTTTCTACAACAAACCTGGATTGATTAGAAGAGCTGAGAGGCGGTGCGTTGCTCCATGCCACCGTTCAAGCTCTCTGGAGGCTTTCATCTGCTTCCTGTTCAGTCTGGAACTGTTCCCTTGAGACTGGAGACATCAGTTCCTCCTTGGATTGTGGACCTATGCTTGGTCCCTCTGGTAGCGATGTAGGGGATGGGGCTGTTTCCGTTGACTGTGAACCGCTTTCCGCTGGGGCACTATGTTGGGGTTCAGGCTCCGGCTGAGCCTCTTTTGTAGGGTTATGGGTTGCTGCCGGTTTAGGTTCGGTGGGGCCCTTTGGTGTTGAGGTTGCAAGTACTGGATTCAGTGCTGGCAATGGGTCTGGTGCTGGTTGTTCCGCTGGTTCCGGTTCTGGGACTGGCTCTGTCTGGGTCTCTGGGACTGGATCCACTACTGCTGTTGCAGACATGGACCCGGACCCCAGGCCAATCACCTCTGACCGGGCCCTGGTAGAAGTTTCCGGAACAGAGCTAGGCATCACAGCTTGTTTAGCCTGGATGCGGGTGACCATTCCCGCCCTCTTGGACCGCTTCACATGATTGGCCAAGTCTTCCCTCAACAGCATGGGGATGGGATAATCATCATAGACTGCAAAAGTCCACGTTCCTGAGCAGCCCTGGTACTGGACAGGCAACTTGGCTGTAGGCAAATTGAAAGAGTTGGACTTGAACGGTTGAATCGTCACTTGGATCTCTGGGTTGATTAAATTGGGGTCCACTAAGGAAGCATGGATAGCTGACACTTGTGCTCCGGTGTCCCTCAACACCATGACCTTCTTCCCGCCCACACTCACAGTTTCCCTCCGCTCCAAGGGTATCTGGGAGGTATCTGGGCCTGCGGATCTCTGGTGTGATTCCGGTGCAATGAACTGTAATCTGTTGGGGTTCTTGGGGCAGTTGGCCTTTACATGCCCCAGCTCGTTACATTTAAAACATCGTCCAGCTGACGGGTCACTGGGGCGAGGTGGGTTGCTGGAGAACGGGGTGGCGGGACAATAAGGTGTCTGGAGGGTTCTTTGGGAGGCAGGTGGGGCCTTGGGCGGCCCCCGGTAATAGGGTGTGGTCTGGGGTTGTCCCTTCTGGTCTCCTCTCCAACTGCGACCAGTTTTCTTCTTCTCTGCCACCTCCACCCATCTGGCTCCAATCTCTCCTGCCTCGATTACAGTTTTGGGCTTCCCATCTGGGATGTATCTTTCTATTTCCTCAGGAACACCCTCTAAGAATTGTTCCATTTGCATTAGGAAGGGTAAATTTACTGGAGATTCCACACTTGCTCCTGATATCCAGGCATTCCAATGTTTCACAATGTGGTAGGCATGTCGGGTAAATGACACGTCTAGTTTCCACCTTAGGGCTCTGAACCTCCGACGAGAATGCTCGGTGTTATCCCCATTCTGACTCTCACAGTTCATACTTGTTCATGTGTTCTTTAGGCATTTCAGCCGCCACCTCAGCTAAGGGTCCACTGAGCTGTGGCCTCAGCTCTACCATGTATTGGTCGGTAGAGATGCTGTACCCAAGGCAGGCCCTTTTGAAGTTTTCTAAGAAGGCCTCAGTATCATCACCTGCCTTGTAGGTGGGGAACTTTCTGGGATGGGAAGTGGTACCTGGAGAAGGATTGCTAGGGTTTGTTGGTATATTCTGCTGAGCCTTTATCTTCTCCATCTCCTCCACATGCTTCCTCTTTTTCCTTCTCCTCCATTTCTTTGTCCCTTGCTTCCATAGCTCTCCTGTGAGCAGCCACTTGGTGTTGTTCTGCCTCTTTCGCTGCCTCCATTTCTTTGTCCCTTGCCTCCATTGCTCTCCTGTGAGCAGCTTCTAGAGCTTTTTCGGCTTCTTTCATTGTCTCCAGTTTGGCTAACTCCAATTTGTGTAGTGTCTTGGTGTCTGTCATCTTTACCTCTCTGTTTTTAACTAACTTTACACCCGAGGGTTAGAACTAAAACAAACAAAACTTGGCTTGTAAAATTTTGCTGTGCTGGAATAGGATACCTATTCTCTGATAGTGATTGTCAGCCTACAGAAAAAGACAATTGCCTTTGTCTCTGCTCTGGCCCCAAATCAAAGCAAAAAACCTCCACTACTTGGAAACCTCCTTTCCAGCAGCCCCAAGGAAAAAAAAAATTCCTTTTCAAATCTGTGCTCCTTGTAAAAAAAAAAAAAAAAACCAAAATCCTAAAAAAAAAACCCCCCAAACCCTTACCACTTTTGTCTCCAGGCAAATGGGTATAGAACACCCCCCTATTTACTTTTAGGGGAAAAAACCCTCAGGTTTGTGAAGACTGTGAATTTCCCTGCAGGAGGTTAACTACTCTGCCTCCAGGCAAAGAAAACCTGCAATTTCCACAGATAATCCCCTTTTGTCTCTGCTCTGGCCCCAAAGCAGAGAAAAAACTAGCTGCTTTCAGCTCGACCTCCTTTCCAGCAGCCCCAAAGGAAAAAAAATATTTCCTTTTTAAAATCTGTTTTTCTGGTTCAAAAAATCTCAAAATTGATCTCAAAAGGATTTCAGGTTAATCCCACCACTCTGCCACCATGTCAAGGTTCCTTCCCCACTCTGAACTCTAGGGTACGGATGTAGGGACCTGCATGAAAACCTCCTAAGCTTATTTTTACCAGCTTAGGTTAAAACTTCCCCAAGTACAAATTAATTTTACCCTTTGCCCTTGGATTTCTACTGCCACCACCGAACTTTATCTGCATTCCTGAAAAAACGGAGTTTGGACATGTCTTTCCCCCCAAAATCCTCCCAACCCTTGCACCCCACTTCCTGGGGAAGGTTTGGTAAAAATCCTCACCAATTTGCATAGGTGACCACAGACCCAAACCCTTGGATCTTAGAACAATGAAAAAGCATTCAGTTTCCTTACAAGAAGACTTTTAATAGAAGTAAAAAAAAAAAAAAAATCATCTCTGTAAAATCAGGATGGTAAATACCTTACAGGGTAATTAGATTCAAAACATAGAGAATCCCTCTAGGCAAAACCTTAAGTTACAAAAAAGACACACAGACAGGAATATTCATTCTATTCAGCACAGCTATTTCTCCGCCATTTAAAGAAATCATAATCTAACACATACCTAGCTAGATTACTTACTAAATTCTAAGACTCCATTCCTCTTCTGTCCCCGGCAAAAGCATCATACAGACAGACACAGACCCTTTGTTTTTCTCCCTCCTCCCAGCTTTTGAAAGTATCTTGTCTCCTCATTGGTCATTTTGGTCAGGTGCCAGCAAGATTACCTTTAGCTTCTTAACCCTTTACAGGTGAGAGGATTTTTCCTCTGGCCAGGAGGGATTTTAAAGGGGTTTACCCTTCCCTTTATATTTATGACAACCGCGGTGACCTGACCAGCCAGAGCGGAGCAAAGGACGGCTAAGAGGAGAGGAGGCCCAAACAACCCTGTTTACCTGGGTAGAAGACAATGGACAGAGGCAGGACTTGGGGGAGGTGATATCGGATGCCCAGCTGGAAAGCACGGGGCGGGGGCTCGGGACTGGAGAGAGATATCAGGCAGAGCCCACCTGGATGCAGGAGAAACTTAGATGTACAATGCTGAGGGAGGCCAGGCCTGAGGCCCGGAGAGTTTCCTATGCTGTGCTCAGACGCTCAGTAAACCCTCTTGTTTTATGCTGGCTGAGAGTCACTCTGGTCTAGAGTTCAGGGTTGCATTATTCCCTCTGGGAGTGGAGGTCCTGGGGGTCCAGAGCAAGTGGACTCCCTGAGGGGGCCCACGGCAAGAGACAGGCATGCTAAGGCTCAGAGAGGTGCGGTTCCAGGATGTGGAGGGGCTTAACCCCCGAGAGTGGACCCCCGAGAAGGGCTGTCACACTGGAGGGGGTTCTCCCCAAGGACTGTACGGGGCCAAGAGTGGGCACGACCTGTGAGTCTGTGACACAATGCTCTGGAACGACTCCATACGAAGCCAATCAGGACTCTGGGGGAGCCTCCTGTCTCTGATCATACTGCCTCCAGGGCAAGAAACTCACACAGCTTTGACCTTCCTGGGTCTGATCTCGGAGCATTCAGCATCCTCTGCCCCTCCGTGCGCTTCCCACAGCGAGTCTGCCCGGGCGGGGCTCCAGGGGAAGCCAGAGGGCCCTGCACCCCAACTCTGCAGCCAGCAGTGAATCTCCGCCAGCCGGTAAAACAGAATGTTTATTAGTCGACAGGAACATAGCATCGGGCAGAACTTGTTAGCACAGAAATCAGTGACTTTCAGCCAAGTCCATCTTGTGGGGAGGGGAGCCCAGAGCCAGGGCTCTGGTCCTCCCCCTGCGCCCCAAGCTAGCCAAGACTGACTTGCTTCCAGCTGGCTGGCTCCTGCCCTGCTCGCTGTGCCTCCTCCGGCCTTTGTCTTGCTTCCTGGGCCAAGAGTCACCTAGTCGCATCCCCCTCCTGGGTCTCAGGTTATGAAGGGGCAGCTATATCATCAGTGCAGGCAGCTGGAGCAGCCTCCGCAAAAGTCACACCCCCTTATTCCCACCACCTAGACATTGGTGCAATGTACAGGGAAACTGAGGCACACACAGCATTCATGCAAACAATAAGACTCACATACAACATAACAAGGGAAAATCCCCACTACGTCACAGAGGGCAGCTGCCCCGGGTGTCAGCCATTCTGTCTGAGTCTACGCAGAGCCTAGGCCGATCGCCCGAAGAGGGAGCAGCTGCCCTGGGTGTCAGCCACACTGCCCGTGTCTGCGCAGAGCCTGGGCCAATCGTCCAGAGAGGGGGCAGCTGCCATGGTGTGGGCCCTTAAAAGGCTGCAGCCATATCTATTTGGGCGGCGATTCACTGTGTACACTGACCATTCTCCCTGACGTGGCTGCACCAAATGAAAGGGGCTAATGCCAAGCTCCTGACATAGAGCCTTACTCCACTAGGATTATGACATGGAGGTGGTCCATGTGAGGGGAATACCAATGTTATAGCCGATGCTTTATCATGGGGCGGGGGCCCTGAACTTCCCCAGGTCACTGGCTAAGTGACCCCGGCTCAGTTCAGATTAGAAGGGAGGAGAGATGTGACAAAGTGGGGGATTTTCTTGTTTTTTTCAATGGTTTGCACGCAGAGGGGGTGGGTCGCAGTTTCCCTGGGTGTTACTAGTTTAGTGAGGTGATGGGAGAGGGAGTTTGTTGTTACAGAGGACCAGTGACAGAACTTGGGACCCCAGCCAATGGCCCGGAGAATGGATACCCCAGCGACTGGTGACCTGGTGACCGGTAGGCCCAGCTCGGGAGTCACAGCCAGTTCTGGCCAGTGGGAGGACAATGGGCTGCAAAGAGAGGACCCCAGTGACCTGACCAGCCAGTTCCAGCCAGAGGGGAATGAAAGGACATCGGGAGAGGAGGCCCAGGTGACCCTGTTTACCTGGATAGAAGACCATGGACAGAGGTGGGGCTTGGGGGAGGTGATATCGGATGCCCAGCTGGGAAGCAGGGGGCCTCAGGACTGGAGAGAGAGCAGGCAGAGCCCACCAGGATGCAAGAGAGACTTAGATGTCCTGTGCTGAGGGAGGCCAGGCCTGACGGCCCTGAGAGTTTCCTATGCTGTGTTCAGACACTCAATAAACTCTCCTGTTTAACGCTGGCTGAGAGTCACTCTGGTCTAGAGATCAGGGTGGCCCCGGGGATCCCGAATGAGTGGACTCCCTGAAGGGGCCCCCGGCGAGAGACAGGCGTGCTAAGGCTCAGAGAGGTGCGGATCCAAGAGGCAGAGGGGCTTAACCCCCGAGAGAGTGGACTCCCGAGAAGGGCTGTCACACTGAAGGGGGTTCCCCCCAGGGACCCTCTGGGGCCAAGAGTGGGCATGACCTGGGAGTCTGTGACAACGTGGTAGCAGAGGATGTTTTGTGGATGCACCCTGTAGACACTTGGCTGCGAGTGCAGGCGCTTTGCAGTGAGTGGCTGCCCGCAATAAAACGAGGGGATTAAAGGAACCAGCACGGAAATTGTCTACAACCAGCTCTGTAAGAGGGACCTGGCACGTCAGTGCAGGGAGAGAGGGTTGAGCATTGGGAGGCTCACCCAGGAGCAGCTGGTTGCCTGGCTGGTAGAGATTGACGAGTCCTAGGGCCAAGTTCCAGATCCCAGCAGGTCTTCCTGGATGCCCGGAGAGCCTGGGAGTAGCAGGGTGTAGTTGGGGTAGTGGCAGGGGGTCCACTGGACCCAGTTCCCCAGCCAGGATCGGGGCTTCCCACCTGGGTTCCTCCCAGTGTGTGTGAAGAGATGGGAACTGGAGCTGGAAGTGAAGGAGCTGGAGCTGGAGGAGCAGAGGCTAGCTGGCTGCTCGGAGCAGTGACAACATGAGCTGGAGTTGGAGGAGCGGCGGGCCAAGAGGGTCTGCCGGGGGGTACGTGGGGAAGGGCCCCAAGACACCAGTTCTGCAGAGAATCTAGACACCAAACTGCTGCCCCAGCCTAAGGAGGGGGATGGGATATTGATGCCTACCTCACAGCCTTTGAGAAGGCTTGTGATCTGAACCAGATTGATCCCGCAGACAGGCTCCACTGTCTGACCCCCCTGCTGGATCCCAAGGCCATAGATGCCGTCAGCCAAATGGAGGGTATTCAAACAGGCTTTGGTGCTGAAGTTCGAACTAACCCCTGAGGCGTACAGGAAACGACTCCGGGGTGTATGCAAGACCTCAGGCATCACCTACAAGGAGGTCGCCAACCTGCTGGGGGAACATCTCTCCGCAAGTGGGGAAAGGGCACAGGAGCCACTACTGTCAGACGTGTATAACCTGGTGGGGTTGGAGCAGCTGTATGACATCTGCCCTCCAGACCTTAAGGTGTGGTTAGTGGACTGGAAGCCTAAAGATCTGCACTGAGCGGGGGCACTGGTGGATGAGTTGTGGACAGCAGACTGGGGGCAGGCAGGAGACCCACAACGGGGACTCAGAAGGGGAGTCACCCAGAGACCTCTCAAAGGTGGGACTCCAGGAAGCCCAACTCAGGGGTGCCCATGAAGGCCGGGGTGGGCCGACCCCCATCATGGGACTTGAGGGACCTGAAATGTAATTACTGTGGCTAAAAAGGACCCAAGGTGGTGTCATGCCCAAAGACACAGGAAATTTTCGCCCAAGAGAACCCTCAAAGGGTTAACGGGCGAAGGGGAGACAGCCTGTAACAGAGGCTTAGAGAGTGACCTGGGAACCTGTCACCCAGCTGGCTCCTGGGGCAGAGCTGGCCAGGGGAAGGGGGAAGGCAGACGGGCTTCCCCTCCAAGCCCAGCAGATATGTCTGCTTGTGACCCCTGGGCTCAGGCCCCAGGTCAGTGGGGAGATATTCACAGAGTGAAGCGATTCTGGGATGAGACTCTTGTGGGTGTGATGCAACCTCACCAGCTGCTATGGGGCCGTATAACTTGGGGGAAGGCTCCCAGATGGCAGCCATTCACCCGGGGTTCCTGTGTAGACAAAGGAAGGATCGGGATACAGGGCTGTTAGCTGAGGTCCTTCAACACATCAGCTTTGATGTACTCTTGGGAAGTGACTGTGTCTCTTTAAGGACAGGTTTCAGAGTACCAGCCGTGTTAGTCTGTATCCACAAAAAGAAAAGGAGGACTTGTGGCACCTGAGAGACTAACAAATTTGATGAAGTGAGCTGTAGCTCACGAAAGCTTATGCTCAAATAAATTTGTTAGTCTCTCAGGTGCCACAAGTCCTCCTTTTCTTTTTGTGTCTCTTTAAGACAGGATCCGGACCCCATGCCAGGAACGGCCAAAGAGCTGAACCCAGAGATCAGCGGAGAGGGCAGGAGCCAGTGAGCATGTGAATGGCCCATAAATGGCCCGGTTGGCAGGCAGGGGGGTACTTTCCCCCCTGGCTAGTAGCACAAGGGAAGAACTGAGAAGCTCTGGTTCCCTGCCTGTCTGTAGCCAGGCCCTGGAGCTGAGTGGGACAACAGCCCTGCACAGGGGAGAGGTGGCTCAGACTGGCTCTGATGCGGCAACCAAAGCAGTGGGCTTGCTCCCTACCCTCACTGGGACACAGGTGCTGGGGGTGGTCGGACCCCCAATTAAGATCCTGTAGCGAGGACACATCTGAATGGGGGCCCCAAGGAGGTTGGGGTGCATGATCAGCTACCTGCAGAGGTGCTGATGGGGGATGGACTGAAGAACTGGCCAGACGGTGCCCTGGTCCTTGCCTGTGGCTGAGGGGTGGGGCGTGGAACCTCCAGTGCGGGGAAGTGAGTTGCCAGGGACAGGGCTTAACAGGGCTGAGACCAAGGCCTTGTCCCGACATGGGAAAACTAAGGCACAGCAATGAGGGCTGGGCCCCAAACCCAGCAGCTGAATTCTAGACCTAGCTGCAGAAGGATCCCTCCTGGAAGAAGCGATGGGTCCTGGTGTTGCAAGATTCTGGGAAAGGATCCAGGTGAGAGAAGGTACCCTGTACCAGGAAAGGGCTCCCTGAGGGAAAACTGAACTTGGGGGATCAGAGGGTGTCAGGTGGTCCCCCAGAAGTACCACCGAGGGGATGTCCCTTCTTCTAAATGTAACCCTTCTGCCTGTCAGAGTTGGCAGCAACAAGGGCTGGGTTCAGTATCAAGGGGTTCCCTTCCAATAACACAATGCAAAACTGTCTCGAGCCCCCACCCAGTGACCTGGGACAAATATGTACCACCCCCGCTGGGCGACTCCAAGAGGCAATACTTCCCTTCTCGCAAGCACATAGTCTGAGTGTAGCAAAAAGCCTTTAATAACAGAGAGAAACAATGTGGCATTATGTTGGGGAAACACCACCAACAGGATTCATAACACAACCCATGAGCAAAAAAAACCCACCCCAAGCAAATAGGGGCGTGTCCTTTCCCTTGGGTTCTTGAGTCCAGCAACCCAAAATCACCCAAAGTCCCACAACTCCAACGACCCAAAAGTCTCTGTCCCTGGTCAGGGCAGCCCCAGAGTTCGAAAGTTTATCTGCAGAGTTTTACCTCCCAACCTGGGTGGAGATCGGGGAGGAGGGGTTAAGGGGCACCTTACGTGGTCCAAAGCTGATGGCCCACCTCTCCACGGGGCTCTGCTCTGCCAGCCGCCCCATGAGCTGCTCTAGGCATCCAACAAACTGCTCTGCTTCACCAGCCGCTCTCTTCCACAAGCTGCTCTGCTTGCCGTCCCGCAAACTGCAATGCTCTGCTCTGCCAACCGTCCCGCAAACTGCTCTGCTCCACAAGCCGCTCCGCTCGCCGTCCAGCAAACTGCTCCCCCATATATCTTCAGGCTCCCCCACTACTTAACACGACACTCAGTGGTTTCAGCTCTTAGTCAGTTCAGCTCTTTTGTGATTTCAGCTTGTAGTAGGGGAGCCTCAGTGCTGGCACACCATTAGCCCAAAGTGAATTCAGCTCAGCAGCCTGTAACTAGACTCCTAATGGAATCAAAATTAGCTCTGATATTCCACAGTGGAGAAAGAAGGAAGTGCAATTAGCATGTAAGGCCCTCACCAAGGGGCCCATGCCACCAAGTATTAATACCTGTCCCCAACCTCTCTCCCTTCACAGAGTTTTGGAACCCATGTCCCTTGCCTAGCGAGTGCTACTTAGTTGATGGCGAGTCCCTCCATCATAACAAAAGGCCAAGTACAGTTCCACTGTCCTTGATTACCATAATCAGGGTAATAACAATTTATTCTTCCTGCCCCAATAACAGAGACACTGGGGATCCCACAGCAGCCAAAGTGACCATTTGTCCTCAAGCTTGTTGACCCCCTCAAAGTATGTTCACCTCGTTTACCTGTCTGATGATCTTGAAGGGGCCATCCCAGGCAGGTTGCATGCAGCTTGTTCTTCCTTACGGGTATGAGAAGCATCATCTGGTCCCCGGTAGCATAGGAGCGGGCACGTGCGGAGTGGTCGTACCAGACCTTCTGCTTCCTCTGTGCCCTGGCTAAAAGGAAATTTAGTTTAATAGTTTTCTATTTGGTAAGAACTCACTTATCAATAAACTTAGTTGGGAAACCTGTATGTCTTTATAGATGTAGTTGTGAAATCCTCACTTCTGTATTGTTTTGTCATTATAGTTCCCACTTTGCTATTGTTTATTTGCATGGTCTCTGTCTGGTTCTGTGATTGTTTCTGTCTGCTGTATAATTAATTTTGCTGGGTGTAAACTAATTAAGGTGGTGGGATATAATTGGTTAGCTAATCATGTTACAATATGTTAGGATTGGTTAGGTAAATTTCAGTAAAATGATTCGCAAAAAGAAAAGGAGGACTTGTGGCACCTTAGAGACTAACCAATTTATTTGAGCATAAGCTTTCGTGAGCTACAGCTCACTTCATCAGATGCATAAAGTGGAAAATACAGTGAGAAGATTTATATACACACAGACCATGAAAAAATGTGTGTTTATCATACACATTGTAAGGAGAGTGATCACTTAAGATGAGCTATTACCAGCAGGAGAGTGGGGTGGGGGGAGAGAAAACCTTTTGAAGTGATAATCAAGGTGGGCCATTTCCAGGAGTTAACAAGAACGTCTGAGGAATAAACAAGGGAAAATAGTTTTACTTTGTATAATGACACAACCACTCCCAGTCTCTATTCAAGCCTAAGTTAATTGTATCCAATTTGCAAATTAATTCCAATTCAGCAGTCTCTCGCTGGACTCTGTTTTTGAAGTTTTTTTGTTGAAGAATAGTCACTTTTAGGTCAGAAATCGAGTGACCAGAGAGATTGAAGTGTTCTCCGACTGGTTTATGAATGTTATAATTCTTGACATCTGATTTGTGTCCATTTATTCTTTTACGTAGAGACTGTCCAGTTTGACCAATGTACATGGCAGAGGGGCATTGCTGGCTCATGATGACATATATCACATTGGTAGATGTGCAGGTGAATAAGCCTCTGATCGTGTGGCTGATGTGATTAGGCCCTATGATGGTGTCCCCTGAATAGATATGTGGGCACAGTTGGCAACGGGCTTTGTTGCAAATGACTGGTTAAGGTATAGCTAAGAATATTACTATATAAATTAGGGGCAAACAGGAAGTAAATTGGGATTTGAAAATAAGAAAAAAGGAACTTGGATTTAAGCTTGCTGGAAGTTCACCCCAATAAACATCGAATTGTTTGCACCTTCAGACTTTGGGTATTGTTGCTCTCTGTTTACGCGAGAAGGACCAGGGAAGTGGGAGGGTAAAGGAATAAGCCCTCTGTCACGGAAGTCACAGGCTCGGTGCTCTGGAACAGCTCTGAATCAAACCCAGGCAGCACCCTCTTTAGTGTGCTCCCCTCAGGGCACACTCTGCTAGGGTAAGCCTCCTTGGCTTCGACACCTCCTGGGACTGACCTCAGAGGGTTCAGCACCCCTTTTCTCACCGTGAGCTCCCGAAGGGCCTTGCACCCCAAACTTGCAGTCAGCAGTGACTCTCAGCCAGCGTTGTAAAACAGAAGGTTTATTAGTCAACAGGAACACAGCGTAGAACAGATTTTGTTAGCACAGGAAATGGACACTCAGCAAAATCCACCTTGGGGGAGGGCATCCGGAACCCAGGGCCCTGGAGCCCTTTCCCCCCTGATTCCCCAACCAGAGACTGACTCCTTTCCCCTAGCCAAACCTCAGTCACCCTCTAGCCCCTCCTCTGGCCTTTGTCTCTTTCCAGGGCAAGGAGGCCACCTGATCTCCTTGTTCTCCAACACCTTCAGTTGGCACCTTGCAAGGGAGAGGCCCAGGCCATTAGTTGCCAGGAGACAGGGTGTCGGCTATTCTCTGTGCAGACAGGATCACACCTGCCCTCTAGGGCTCTGCAACAATCACACACCCTTATCCCACCACCTAGATACTTAAGAAATGCATAGGGGAAACTAAGGCACCCACACAGTACTCAGAGAAAACATTAAGAGCATTCCCACTTTGTCACACCCTCTAACAGCTAGGTTTCCCTTGGCCAAGCCCATGATCTCCGAATCCACCACCGATTCCACATTTGTTTCTCATTGCGTCCAGTGGTCCCCTCCTTCTCCTTTCACCTGTGACGTGGCTACACCAAATGAAAGGGGCTAATGCCAAGCTCCTGAGAGGGAGCCTGCTCCTCCAGGGTTATGACATGGAGGTGGTCCATGTGAGGAGGACTGCCAATGTTATAGCCGATGCTTTATCACAGAGCAGAGGCCCTGAACTTCCCCAGGTCACTGGCTAAGTGACCCTGCTCAGTTCAGACTCGAAGGGGGGAGAGATGTGATGAAGTGGGGGGGTTATCTTGGTTTTTTCAATGGTTTGCATGCAGAGGGAGTGGGATGCAGTTTCCCTGGGTGTTACTGGTTTAATAGGTAATGGGAGAGGGAGTCTGTTGTTACAGAGGACCAGCGACGAAACTTGGGACCCCAGCCAATGGCCTGCAGAACAGATACCACATCAACTGGTGACCTGGGGACCGGGAGCCCCAGCTTGGGAATCACAGCCGGTTCTGGCTAGTGGGAGGACAATGGGCTGTGAAGAGAGGACCCCAGTGACCTGACCAGCCAGTTTCAGCCAGAAGGGTACAAAGGACGGATGAGAGGAGAGGGGGCCCAGGGGACGCTGTTTACCTGGATAAAAGACAATGGACAGAGGTGGGGCTTGAGGGAGGTGATATCAGATGCCCAGCTGGAAAGCACAGGGGCTTGGGACTGGAGATGGAGAGCAGGCAGAGCCCATCTGGATACAGGAGAGACTTAGATGTACTGTGCTGAGGAAGGCCTGGCCTGAGGCGCGGAGAGTTTCCTATGTTGTGTTCAGACGCTCAATAAACCGTCCTGTTTTACGCTGGCTGAGAGTAGCTCCAGACTAGAGATCAGGGTTGCATAATACCCTCTGCGAGTGGAGGCCCCGGGGGTCCAGAGCGAGTGGACTCCCTGAGGGGGCCCATGGCAAGAGACAGGCGTGCTAAGGCTCAGAGAGGTGCGGTTCCAGGAAGCGAAGGAGCTTAACCACTGAGAGAGAGTGGACCCCCGAGAAGGGCTGTCACACTGGAGGGGGTTCCCCCCCGGGACTGTACGAGGCCAAGAGTGGGCATGACCTGTGAGTCCATTAAGGCTACACTTTCTGAGTCTGTGCAGAACCTGGGCCGACCACCCAGACATATGGCAGCTGCCCCGGGTGTTAGCCATGCTGCCAGAGTCTCCACAGAGCTTGGGCCGACCGCCCAGAGCGGGGGAAGCTGCCCCGAGTGTGACTCACGCTGCCTGCGTCTGCAAAGAGCCTGGGCCAACTGCCCAGAAAGGAGGCAGCTTCCCCTGGTGTCAGCCACGCTGCCTAAGTCTCCACAGAGCTTGGGCCAAGCATCCGGAGAGGAAGCAGCTGTCCCAGGTGTGAGCTATGCTGCCTGACTCTGAGCAAAGCCTGGACCAACCACTTGGAAAGAGGGCAGCTGCCCCGGGTGTCAGCGTCGCTGCCTGAGTCTGCACAGAGGGTGGGCCGATCGCCCGGTGTCATGGAGTCACCAGGCAATGCTCTGGAACTACTCCATACGAAGCCAATCAGGACTCTGTGGGATCCTCCTGTCTCTGATCATACTGCCTCCAGGGCAAGAAGCTTACACAGCTTCGACTTCCTGGGTCTGACCTCGGAGCATTCAGCATCCCTTCCACACTGTGTGCTTTCTGCAGCAAGTCCGCCTGTGCAGGGCTCCTGGGGAAGCCAGAGGGCCCTGCACCCCAACTCCACAGTCAGACATGATTCTCAGGCAGCTGGTAAAACAGAAGGTTTATTAGTCGACAGGAACACAGCTTAGAAAAGAACTTGTTAGCAGAGAAGTGAGTGACTTTCAGCCAAGTCCATCTTGGCAAGAGGGGAGCCCAGAGCCAGGGCTCTGGTCCTCCCACTTCGCCCCAAGCCAGCCAAGACTGATGCGCTTCCAGCTGCCTGGCCCCTGCCCTGCCCATTGCTCCTCCTCCAGCCTTTGTCTCACTTCCCGGGCCAAGAGGGTCTCAGGTTATGAAGGGGTGGTTACAGCATCCGCAAAAGTTGCACACCCTTATTCCCACCACCTAGACATTGGTGCAATACACAGGGGGACTGAGGCACACACATCATTCATGAAAAACAGTAAGATTCACATAGGCTCATATACAACATAACGAGGGAAAATCCCCACTTCGTCACACCTGGAGATGGGGCAGTTGCCCCAGGTGTCAGCCATGTGCCAGAGTCTGGGCAGAGCCTGGGCCAAATGCTCAGAGAGGGTGCAGCGGCCCCGGGTGTCAGCCACAATGCCTGAATCTGCACAGAGCCTGGGCCGATCGGCCTGAGAGAGGGCAGCTGCCCTGTGTGTCAGTCATGCTGCCTGAGTCTGCGCAGAGCCTGCATTGAACATCCGCTCCGGGTGTCAGCCCCACTGCCTGGGGCAGCCTGGGGAGGAGGCAGCTGCCCTGGGTGTCAGCTCCTCTTTCTGAGTCAGCACAGAGTCTGAGCCGATCACCCAGAGGGGGGGCTGCTGCAAGAGATGTCAGTCTCTCTGCCTGAGTCTGCGCAGGGCCTGGACCAACCATCTGGAGTTGGGGGAGCTGCTCCGGGTGTCAGCCACACTGCCAGAGTCTCCACAGAGCCTGGGCCAACTGCCTAGAGTCTGCGCAGAGCCTCGGCTGATCATCTGAGAGGGAGCAGCTGCTCCAGGTGTCAGCCAGGCTGCCAAAATTTGCCCAGAACCTGGGCCCATCGCTGGGAGAGGGGGCAGCAGTCCCAGGTGTCCTCTACCTTGCCACAGTCTGCTCAGAGCCTGGGCCAATTTCCTGAAATAGGGGGCAGCGCAGATCATGCACCAACACTCTGAAGTGGGGACAGCTGCTCTGGGTGTCTGCCACTCTGCCTGAGTATGATCAGAGCCTGGGCCAATCACAGGGAGAGGGGGCAGTTGCCACGGGTGTCAGCCACGCTGCCAGAGTCTGCGCAGAGCCTGGGGCCATCACTGGGAGAGGGGACAGCTTCCCTGGATGTCCTCCACGCTGCCTGAGTCTGTGCAGAGCCTGGTCCAACCACCCAGAGAGGGGGCAGCTGCCCCGGGTGTCAGCCATGCTTCCTGAGTCAGCGCAGAGCCTGGGAAGACTGCACAAAGTGGATGCAGAAACCCTGGGTGCCAGCCACGCTGCCTACGTCTGTGCAGAGGATGGGCTGACCACCCAGAGAGGGGCAGCAGCCCCGGGTGTCAGCCACGCTGCCTGAGTCTGCGCAGAGCCTGGTCCAACCACCCAGAGAGGGGGCAGCAGCCCCGGGTGTCAGCCACGCTGCCTGAGTCTGCGCAGAGCCTGGGCCCATCTCTGGGAGAGGGGGCAGCTGCCCTGGGTTGTTGTAGAAGCAGCAGTGCTCTGTATGACTATGCTCTGTATAACCTGTACGTTCAAAAGGTCTGTTACACCTTCTGCCCCCCTCCCCCCCCCCGCCATTTTGTCTCCTCTCCCTCTTTGAATACTTGTGAAGTGGCTTTCCCCCTCTCCCTCCCCCTCAGATCAGGTCCTTAAAAGGGGAAGGGGCCATGTACTCAGGAGTGCACTCACAAGCAGGGGGTTGGACTAGATGACCTCCTGAGGTCCCTTCCAATCCTGGTACTCTATGAAGGCCCTTCACCCGGTTTGCCTGCATTTCATCGTGCGTCAGGAAGACTTACCTCCATTGCTGTGCTGTGGGACACTTACCTTGAAGGATCCTGACATCCCCAGTGCCATGCCTGTCCTGAGAGTGTGAATGTGACCCCTCTGCCTTCTTTTGAGCTTAGCTATCAGTATAATAAACGTGCTGCTTTTTGCCAAACTCTGGTGGATCACTAGTTCTGCCTAAGCTTACTAGCTGGCTCAATTTTGGGTAACATGGGTGTCCTCCACGCTGCTTCAGTCTGCACAGAGCCTGGGCCGATTGCCCGGATAGGGGGCAGCTTCCCCCTTGTGACCCATGCTGCCTGAGTCTGCACAGAGCCTGGGTCAACTGCCCAGAAAGGGGACAACTGCCCCGGGTGTCAACTACACTGCCTGAGTCTGCGCAGAGCCTGGGCCAACCACCTGGATTGGAGGCAGCTGCCCCGGTTGTCAGCCATGCTGTCTGAGTCTGCACACTCTGGGAAGACCGCACAAAGTGGATGCAGATGCCCCGGGTGTCAGCCATGCTCCCTAAGTCTGTGCAGAGCGTGGGCTGACCACCCAGAGAGGGGGCAGCAGCCCCAGGTATCAGCAACTCTGCCTGAGTCTGCACAGAGCCTGGTCCGACTGTCCGGAGATGGGGCAGCTACCCCAGGTGTCAGCCACGCTTCCTGAGTCAGTGCAGAGCCTGGGCTGACTGCCCGGAGAGGGGGTGTGATGAAGTGGGAATGTTCTTAATGTTTTCTCTGAGTACTGTGTGGGTGCCTCAGTTTCCCCTATGCATTTCTTAAGTATCTAGGTGGTGGGAAAAGAGTGTGTGATTGTTGCAGCGCCATAGAGGGCCAGCATGATGCCATCTGCACAGAGAATGGCCGACACCCTGTCTCCTGACAACTGGTCTTAGTGGTGGGATTTACTGATGGCGCTTCCTGCAGTGAATGACCGGGAAGCAGTGAAATGAAAGGGGATTAACGAGGACCAGGCATGCTGAAGCCTCAGAGAGGAGCGGTTTTAGGAGGTGAAGGAGCTATGCTTAACCCCTGAGAGTGTGTGACCAGCGAGGACTGTTGCAGTAATGGGGTCCCTCTGGGGACCACAGTGAGTGGTTCCAGGGGCGGAGGAGTTTGCAGCTTGACCCTGACAAAGAGAAGGATAGTTGCAGTAACGGGGTCCCACTGGGGACTGTGGCAAGCGGTTCCAGGGGTGGAGTCTGCGGTTTGACCCCGGAAGAGAGGTGTTGACCTGCAGAAGGGCTGACACAGTAGCGGTTCTTCCTAGAAACCGTGGGGAGCTGAGACCACACAGGCCTGTGAGTCCACAAAAAGTTGGGAACAGCAAAGTGGTGGCCTATCAGAGGGTTACACATTGGAAAGTTCACCAAAGAACAGTTAATCATGCAGCTGGAGGACGATGACGCTCTAAGGAGCATATTCCTGACCCAAATGGGGCTACAAGAGGATCTGGGAGCAGCTGGAGCAGTAGCCAGGCATCCCCAAGACTCCTGTCCCCAACCAGATGGGGGTCTTCACGGTCAGGTTCCCCATCAGGGGATCTGAGATGGATGGGATTGGAGCTGAGTCCGAGAGAGCTGGAGGACAGTGAGAGACAGCGAGAGCTCAAGAAAGAGCTGCAGGAGAAGCAGCAGCAGCATGAACTGGCGATGGTGAAGTGGAGAAGCATACGGGACTTCCTAGGGATGAGTGGGGATAGACCCCGGGGTGCCAATTCCGCAGGGAACCTCAATCCTAAATTGCTGCCCCTGGTTAAGGAGGGGAGGATGTGGATGCCCACCTCACTGCCCTTGAGCAGGCTGGTGATTTGAACCAGGGGTACCCTGCGGAAAAGCCCCAGTATCTAGCTCCCTTGCTGGGTCCCAAAGCCAGATGGGTGGGGTAGTGGACAGGCTTCCACTACTGGCCCCGGCCTATATGCCTGCGTGGACTCTCCTGGGCTCAGGCCCCTCGGTCCCCCAGTGGGAGTGGAAGGTGATGGTCAATGGGGAGACATTCCTGGGGTGGCGAGATCCTGGGACAGAGAGAACTGTTGTCAGGCTCCCAGTGGTGCAGCCTCACCAGATGCTGAGGGGCTGCGTGACCTGGGTGAAGGTACCAGGGATGAAGCCCCTCACCCTGCCTATGGCCCAGACCACTTTGCACACACAGGAGGGGTCGGGCTGGATGGTAGTTGGGGTTCTCCAAGATATCGGCTGCGAGGTCCTGTTGGGGGGTGACTGTGTCTCTTTGGGACAGGATCCAGGCCCTGCTCCTGTAATGGCCGAGGGTTTGAATTTGAACCCAGGGAACCAATCGGCTGAGACTGAAATTGTCAGTAAAAATACAAATGACCTGGCTGGCAGCGGGGAGGAGCTGCTAGGCTCAGGATACCTGCCCACCTGTAACCAGACCCCTGAGGCTGGGTGGGACAAAGAGATGCTCCCTGCCCCCCTGCACACCGGAGAGGGGGCTCACGCTGGCTCTGATGCTGTGACCAAAGCAGCGAGCTCACTGCCTGCCCTCAGTGGGACCGTAAGGGCAGCACTGAGCACGGTGGGAGCTGAGACCCCGGCTGAGTGGGGGGGATACAGGCAGGGCAGGTCGGCTGCCAACCACGTTTGCCTTGTCCAGAAGCGCTGCTGGGAAGTGAGTCCACAGCAGGGAGGGGACTACCAGGGACAGGGCTCAGCGTGGCTGTGACCCCAGGCCCAGCCAGCGAGAGGGAACAGGTCCCACTCCCTCCCGCAGCAGCTGAATTCCAGACCGAGCTGCAGAAGGATCCCTCCTTGGAGAAGCTGAGGGAACTTGCTGGCCACAGCGCTGCAGACCCCCTTGGGGAAGGCTGCAGGGACAGATTCCTGTGGGAGAAGGGGTTCCTGTACCGGGAATGGGCTCCCCAAGGAGAAGTGGAGTCGTGGGGGAACCAAAGGCAGCTGGTGGTGTCCCAGAAGTACCGCTGCAGGCTGCTGTACCTGGCCCGCGACGTCCCTCTCTCAGGACACCAGGGGATCCAGAGCCCCAAGCAGCGGCTCTGCAGAACTTTTCCTGGCGTGGAGTCTGTGACGCAGCCCAGCAGCACTGCAGGTCCTGCGACCCCTGCCAGCGGGTGGGGAAGGCCTGGGATAAGGGTGAAGCTCCTTTGAGACGCCTGCCCATCTTTGAGGAACCTTTCCAGTAGGTGCCTATGGACATAGTGGGGCCCCTCAGGAAGGCGACCTGTTCAGGGAAGAAATACATCCTGGTGGGGATGGATTTCGCTCCCCGCTCCCCAGAGGTGGTGGCTCTGTCCTCCACCAAGGTAGACACCATGGCAGACTCGCTGCTGACCATCTTCAGCAGAGAGGGGGTCCCCAGCGAGGTTCTTACAGACCCAGGGTCCAATTTCATGTCAGCCCGGCTCCAGGGCTTGTGGGAGAAATGTGGGGTCTGGCCCACCTGGGCCTCTGCAGGTCACCCTCCGTCCCACAGGCTGGTGGAGAGAGTTTACAGGACCCTGAGGATGATGCTGAGGACTTTTATGAATCAGCATCTGCAGGACTGGGACAAGGACCTGCCCCACCTGCGGTACAGGGAAGTGCCCCAGGAATCCACAGCGTTCTTCCCTTTCGAGCTGCTGTATGGGAGGAGAGTGAGGGGACCCCTGGACCTGGTAAGGGACGGTTGGGAGGAGAAGGGGGAAGACCCCCTGGTGGATCTCTTCCCTGAGATGGGAGCCAATCCTCCCATCAGGTGTCCCTCGTTCAGAGTCACTGGGAAAACAGCCCAGACCCTGGAGAGAGAGGTCAAGGACATGCTGGCTTTAGAGGTGATCCAGCTGTTCAACAGCCCATGAGCCTCAACAGTGTGGCGGGTCCGATTCTGTATGGACTATCAGAAGCTTAATGCCATCACCGTGTCCGATGCCTACCCCATGCCTAGGCCTGGAGAGATTCTAGACAAGCGGCCGGGGGGGGGGGGGGGGCGCTCACTACCTCTTTACTATGGATCTCACCAAGGGCGACTGGCAGGTGCCTTTGGACCCAGATGCCAGGTTGAAATCTGCCTTCACCACCCCTTTGGGGCTCTTTGAGTTCCTGGTCCTGCCTTTTGACCTCAAGGGGGCGTCGGCCACCTCCCAGCGCTGGGTGGATCAGCTACTGAGGGGCATGGAGAACCTGGCCCTGGCATACATTGATGACATCTGTGTCTTTAGCCAGACCTGGGAGGAACACATGTCGCAGGTGAAGAGGGTGCTGGGGTGCCTCAAGGAGGCAGGACTGACGATAAAAGCTGGAAAGTGTAAGGTGGGGATGGCAGAGGTGTCGTACCTGGGCCACAAGGTGGGGAGCAGCTGCCCAAACCCAGAGCTGGCCAAGGTGGAGACAATCAGAGATTGGCCCGTTCCCCAGACCAAGAAACAGGTCCAGGCCTTTACTGTGATGGCGGGGTACTACCGGAGGTTTGTACCCCACTTTAGCTCCCTAGCTGCCCCCATCACTGAGCTATGTAAGAAGGGGAAGCCAGACGAGATGGTCTGGACCGAGCAGTGCCAGAGGGCTCTCTATGCACTGAAGGAGGCTCTAATCCAGGCCCTGGTAAATCTGGTAAACCCAGACTTTGCCAAGCCCTTTACAGTGGCCACCGACACCTCAGATGCAGGGCTGGGCGCGGCGCTCATGCAGGCCGATGCTAAGGGGGGAGACACCCCGTCGGGTACCTGAGTAAGAAGCTGCTGCTCTGGGAGCAGAACTGTGTGGCCACAGAGAAGAAATGCCTGGCCACGGTGCAGGCCCTTAAAAAGCTGCAGCTGTATCTATTTGGGCGGCGCTTTGCTGTGTATACTGACCACTCTGCCCTGACGTGGCTGCATCAAATGAAAGGGGCTGATGCTGAGCTGCTGGTGACAGAGACACCTGGTCAGAGGGTGGCCAAGATCAAGATGGGGGCTTTTAACCAAGAGAGCCCGAATCACAGCCCTCCAGACTGGAGCGCTGGGAGAAGACCCGATCTCAGTTTGAACGCCAGGGGTTTTGGGGTTTTGGGGCTGCATAAACCTTCCCACATGCGGCCTGTGAATGCCATCAAGCATACCCGATCTAAGGGAGGGTGTGAAACTGGAAAGGCCTGGTGTAACTCTCACCAAGGAATGGGAGAGATGCTGGGGCATACATGGGAACGTTGGTGGGTTCGAACTTCTCCAGGTCACTAGCTAAAGGGACCCCACTCAGTTCAGTCTCGAAGGAGGGAGAGATGTGACAAAGTGGGAATGTTCTTAATGTTTTCTCTGAATACTGTGTGGGTGCCTTAGTTTCCCCTATGCATTTCTTAAGTATCTAGATGGTAGGACAAGGGTATGTGATTGTTGCAGAGTCCTAGAGGGCCAGTGTGATGCCGTCTGCACAGAGAATGGCCGACACCCTGTCTCCTGGCAACTGATGGCCTGGGCCCCTCCGCTGCAAGGTGCCAATTGAAGGTGTTGGAGAACAAAGAGATCAGGTGCCCTGCTTGCCCGGAAAAGAGACAAAGGCCAGAGGAGGGGCTGGAGAGAGTTTTTCAGTTTGGAGTAGGCTGGGGAGACAGGGGGAGGCCCAGAACCAGGACTGAGGGGTCCTGTTTTCTGTACCTACAAGCTCTGTTTTGGACTGTGATCCTGTTGTCTAATAAACCTTCTGTTTTACTGGCTGGCTGAAAGTCACGGTGAATCGCAAGAAGTGTGTGGTGCAGGGGCCTGACCTCCCCCAAACTCCGTGACAACTGGTGTCAGAGATGGGATGTACTGCACCCTGTGGATGGCACTTCCTGCAGTAAGTGAGTGGGGAGCAGTAAAATTAAGGGGATTAACGAGGACCAGGCATGCTGAAGGCTCAGAGAGGAGCAGTTTCAGGGAGCAGAGAAGCTACACTTAACCCCTGGGAGTGTGTGACCAGTGAGAAGGACTGTTGCAGGAACGGAGTCCCCCTGGTGAGTGGTTACAGGTGGGGAGGAGTCTGCGGTTTGAGCCTGGGAGAGAGGTGGTGACCTGGAGAAGGGCTGGCACAGTAGGGGTTCTTTTTGGAAACCGTGGGGAGCTGAGAACACACAGGCCTGCGAGTCCACAGCAACTTGGTATCAGCGAGAAGTCGTGTAACCATCTCCTTAAGAGCAACCTTGTGGAGCTGTGCAAGCAGAGAGGCCTGCGCACTGGAAAGCTCACCAAAGAACAGCTGGTTGCCCAGCTGGAGGAAGAGGATCGCTCAGAGGAGCCGATACCTGTCCCTGGGGGAAGCAGCCCAGTAAATGCAGTGTGCGGTGTCTGTCCCAACTGGGAGTGGTCAGACTGCTGCCAAGAGCACTCCAAGGCCCCTCCTACCTATGGCTAGGGGAGGGGCTGGAAGGAGCCTGGCGAACATCAGGGGCACCGTGACTCCCGCAGCCAGCAGGGGATCCTCACGGCGGAGCTCCCCACCACTGGAGCTGAGGTGGCTGGCATGGGAGAGGGAGATAAAACTGAAAGAGCTGGAGCTGAGGCAGCATGAGCTGGAGGAGTGGGAGAAACAGCGGCAGCATGAACTGGAGGATCGGAATAAACAGCGGCAGCATGAACTGGAATTGGCAAGGCTAAGGAACAGAGAGCCCTCTGCTGCAGTGAGTGAGGGGGAATCCAGGACTGCATGGAGCTTTGATAAACGCATTCTGTCCCAGTTTAAGGAAGGGGAGGACATAGATGAATTCCTGATTGCCTTTGAGAAGGCCTGTGAGCTGCACAGAGTTGACCCTGCAGACAGGCTCCAGTTTCTCACCCCCTTACTGGACCCCAAAGCCATGGGGCTGTATAGCCGAATGGAAGGGGTGGAGGCAGGGGACTATTAACTGTTCAAAAAGGCCCTGCTATGCAAGTTTGGGATGACTCCCGAGGCGTATCGGAAAAAGTTCCGGAGTCAGCGTAAAACCGCTGAGGACACATATCTGGAACTGATCCTCTGAATGGAGGGATATGTCCACAAGTGGGCAGATGGGGCCCAGACTAAGGTGGACATGGTTAAACTGATTGTACTGGAGCAACTGTATGAACATTGCCCAGCCAATCTGAGGATGTGGTTGGGGGACAAAAAGCCAGAGGACCTACAGCGCACAGGGCAGCTGGCCGATGAGTTTGTGGACAGCCAGTCAGGGGGTGGAAAGGAGAAGTCCCAAAAGAATAAGCCCACCATGATGCAGAGAGACAGTCACCCTGGGATCCCCCAAAGGGGGAATGTGGAGAACCCCCTTCCCAAGGGGAACAACTGGCATCAGGACCAACCGCCCAGCTCAAGGGAGCCAATGGAACCTGAACTGCTATTACTGTGGCCAGAGAGGCCACATAACTCAGAGGCAGTGAGTTATATCTCCACGTGGTGCCTTGGCACCAGCAAAATTCAGAGCCCAGGGGCACAGCTCCACCAATATTTGGGGCTGGGTGTCCCCCCACCCCACGCCTCCTACTAGTGCCCCCTGGACTCCCCTTGCTGCCTCCCCGGGCCCCAGAGCAGAGCCTCCCTGCCTCTTCCGAGCAGCTCTATGCTGCCTCCCTGCAGCAACTGCTGCGGCAGAGTCCTAGTGCCGCCATCTTAACTGCCAGGGCAGACTGACTGAGCCTGCCCTTCCACCTCAGACCCTTCCCTTTTCCGGTGGGACCCTCCACCAGCACAGGGGGCCCCCCCGCCCGCAGTCACCACTCCTGCCCCATGCTGGGCAAGGGGCAGCCCCATCCCTCGCCCCCAGTGAGGCTACAGTCAGGGGCAACAGCAGGGGAGGAGGCGCACGCAGCTCCTCCCGGCACCCACCACGGGGGAGGCGAGGTGGATTCCTGGACCTGACAGGGACCCTAGGAGCACATGCAGTGACAGTGGTGGGGCTGAGTGTGCTGCTGGGGGAGGCAGGAAAGGGGGGCTCTTCCCCAGAGCTCGCTGCTGCTGGCAGGGAAAGGGCTGGGGGGAGCCCTCCTCTCTGGCCCCTGTCCCGCAGCAGCCTGCCTGCACCCCAAACTCATCCCCAGCCCTGCCCCACCCCAGAGGCCACACCCCCAGCCAGAGCTTTCACCCCCCCACCACACCCTCAACCCCAGCCTTGAGCCCCCTTCAGCACCACAAACCCCTCATCTTCCGTCCCAGCCAGAGCCCTCATCCCGCCTCACCCTCTACCCTCTGCCCGAGCCCCTCCAGCACCACAAACCCCTTATCTCCAGTCCCAGCCAGAGCCCTCATCCCCCCACACCCCAACCCTCTACCCCAGCCCTGAGCCCCCTCCAACACCACAAACCCCTCATCTCCAGTCCCAGCCAGAGCTTTCACCCCCACACACACCCCAACCCTCTGCCCCAGCCCTGAGCCCCTCCAGCACCACAAACCCCTCATCTCCAGTCCCAGCCAGAGCCCTCATCCCCCTACACCCCAACCCTCTGCCCGAGCCCCCTCCAGCACCCCAAACACCTTATCCCCAGTCCCAGTCAGAGCCCTCATCCCCCTGCACGCCAACCCTCTGCACCAGCCCTGAGCCTCTCTAACACCCCAAACCCCCCAGCCCCAGACAGAGCCCTCATCCCCCACACTCCTACTCTCACCCTGAGCCCCTCCCACACCCCAAACCCTCATCTTCAGCCACACCCCACAGCCCTCACCCTGCACCCCCTCCCATCCCCAAACTGCCTCTCAGAGCCTGCACCCTGCACCCCAATCCTATGCCCCAGCCTAAGGCCTGCACCCCAGACCTCCTCCCCCACCAAAACTCCCTCCCAGAGCCTTGGGCAGGTGGAGGGCAGAGTTTGGGCAGGGGTGGGTTCTGGGCACCACCAAAAATTATACAAACCTACTGCCCCTGCCAGTGCCCAAGCTCAAGGACATACTGAGCAGACCGAACCCGCACAGAGTTAACTAGGTAGGAACACAGCCAGAGAAGGGGCAGGCTTCCCTGGGGGGGTGGGCAGCTTACCAACTGTTCAGGAGGGAGGAGTTTCCCAGACCAGCTCCCCTGGGTTGCTCCGGACTCAAGGTTCTCAGTTTACAGGGTGGGTGCAGGGCTGTCCCTGCAGAGTGAGTGCCTTGTTCCCCTAGAGGTGGATGGGAGGAAGGTGTCACGGAGTGTGGGGGAGTCCAGGCCCTGCACCCCTCTTCCTGGGATTCACTGAGACTCTCAGCCAGCCAGTAAAACAGAAGGTTTATTGGACAACAGGAACACAGTCCAAAACAGAGCTTGTGGGTACAACCAGGACCCCTCAGTCAAGTCCTTCTGGGGGAGCAGGGAGCTTAGACCCCAGCCTTGGGGTTCCCTGCGTTCCTCCACCCAGCACCAAACTGAAACTAAACCCCCGCAGCAGGCTCCCTCCTGCAGCCTCTGTCCACATTCCCGGGCAGAGGTGTTACCTCCCCCTCCCCCTCCTGGCTCAGGTTACAGGCTCTCAGGTCTCCCATCCCCAGGGCACATTCCCAGGTCAACACTCCCCTCTCTCTGCTGCGTCACATCGTCACAGAAGGTCAATGGATAATGGGACATGGGCGCTGAGGTGCCGCTGGCCCAGCCCTAGGTGGTGGCCCCAGATCGGGTGGTGCCCAATACCTATCTGACCCTGACGGGTTTGGGCGGGACCCCATTCAAGGTGCCTGTGGTGAGGGTACATCTGAAATGGGGGGCCAAGGAGGGCCCCAAGGATGTGGGGGTGCACCATCATTTGCCCACTGAGGTGTTGATGGGAGGTGAACCTAAAGGATTGGCCAAGCAACCCCCAGAACGCCCTACTTGTGACCCGTAGCCAGAGCCGGCGAGGGGCACTATGCCCTGACATTGGGGAGGGTACCTCACAGGAGGCACAGGACTCTACTCTGGTGGGGAGAGAGTGCCCAGGGACAAGGCTCAGAGTAGTGGCAGCAAGAGGGAGCAGGTGCCCATCCCTTCCCCATATGCTAAGTTCCAGGCCGAGTTGCAGAAAGATCCCTCCTTGCGGAAGCTAAGGGACCTGGCTGGCCTCAGTGCGGCACAGACCATGGGGAAAGGTTGCCAGGAGAGGTTCCTGTGGGAGAAGGGATTCCTGTACCAAGAATGGGCTCCCCCAGGGGAAGTGGAGTCATGGAGGAATCAGGAGGCAGCTGGTGGTCCCCCAGAAGTATTGCTGCAAGCTACTGTAACTGGCCCATGACATCCCTCTCTCAGGACATCGGGGAATCCAGTGCACCAGGCAGAGTCTGCTACAGAACTTTTACGGGCCTGGAGTCTTTACTACCGTCCAACAGTGTTACAGATCCTGTGACCCCTGTCAGGGGGTGGGGAAGGCCTGGGACAAGGGGAGAGTGGCTTTGAGACCTCTGCCCATTATAGAGGAGCCTTTTCAGAAGGTGGCTGTGGACAAAGTGGGGCCTCTCAGGAAGACAACCCGGTCAGGGAAGAAATACATACTGGTGGTGGTAGATTTCACTACCCACTACCCCGAGGCAGTGGCCTTGTCTTCTATTGATGCAGACACCATGGCAGATGCACTGCTGACCATTTTCAGCCGAGTGGGGTTCCCCAAGGAAGTCTTAACAGACCAAGGATCCAACTTCATGTCAGCCCCGCTCCGGTGCTTGCGGGAGAAATGTGGGGTCCGGCACGTCTGGTCTCAGCATATCACCCCCAGTCCAATGGGCTGGTGGAGAGGTTCAATGGAACTCTAAAGATGATGCTGAAAATCTTTATGAACCAGCACCTGCAGGACTGGGACAAGTACTTACCTCACCTGCTGTTAGCGTACAGGGAAGTGCCCCAGGAGTCTATCGGGTTTTCGCCTTTTGAACTGTTATATGGAAGAAGGATAAGGGGGCCCCTGGACCTGATGGGAGACAAATGGGAGGCGAAGGCCACTCCCGATGGAGAATCAGTGGTGGAATATGTCTTGACCTTCTGAGAAATACTTGCTGAGCTCATGGGCTTGGCCAAGAAGAATCTGGCCAGAGCCCAGAAGAAGCAGAAGGTCTGGTATGACTGCACGGCGTGGGCCCCTGCCTACACCACTGGAGACCAGGTGATGGTTCTCATCCCTGTGAGACGAAACAAACTACAAGCCGTCTGGGAAGGTCCTTTCAAGGGTGTTAAGCAACTAAATGAGGTAAACTATGTGGTGGAAAGAGAAAAGGAGTACTTGTGGCACCTTAGAGACTAACCAATTTATTTGAGCATGAGCTTTCGTGAGCTACAGCTCACTTCATCCGATGAAGTGAGCTGTAGCTCACGAAAGCTCATGCTCAAATAAATTGGTTAGTCTCTAAGGTGCCACAAGTACTCCTTTTCTTTTTGCGAATACAGACTAACACGGCTGTTACTCTGAAATATGTGGTGGAACTGTCTAACTGGGCACATGGCCACCGTGTGTACCATGTTAATATGATGAAACCATATTATGACAGGGGGAATGTGGTATTAGTTGCGTGTGGACATTGGGAGGAGCAGGAAGTTGACCCTTTAGTAGATCTATTCCCTGAGACAGGAGCTGGCTCCTCCCTGGAAACAATTCCCCTCTCTGATCAGCTAACCCCTGCCCAGCAAGCTGAGATCAGAGGGACGTTGCATTTGTACGGATAGCTGTTTTCCAATCAGCCTGGACTCACTAATCTGACTGTCTACCGGGTGAAGACAGGATCGCACCCGCCTATTAGATGCTCCCCCTTCCGAGTCACAGGGAAAACTGCTCAGGACCTGGAAAGAGAAGTCTGTGACATGCTCGCTTTGGGGGTGATCCAGCCATCTTCCAGCCCTTGGGCCTCGCCTGTGGTCCTGTTCCCCAAAAAGGACGGGTCGATCCGGTTCTGTGTGAACTATCGGAAGCTTAATGCCATCATCGTGTCTGATGCCTACCCCATGCCCAGGCCTGATGAGCTCCTAGACAAGCTGGGAGGAGCTCGCTACTTTACCACCATGGATCTTAAAAAGGGCTACTCAGAAGTGCCATTTATGCAGATGCCAGGCTGAAATCTGCCTTATCACCCCTCTGGGGCTCTATGAGTTCCTGACCCTGCCTTTCAGCCTCAAGGGGGCACCAGCCACCTTCCAGCACCTGGTGGATCAGCTACTGAGGGGGATGGAGAGTTTTGCCGTGGCGTCACTGATGTTATCTATGTCTTTAGCCAGACCTGGGAGGGACCACGTAGGGTGACCAGATGAAACGGACAAAATATCGGGACACATGGGGTAAGCAAAAAAAAAAGGGGGGGGGCAGAGCGGAGTTGCCGAAGGAAAAAAAACAAACAAACCGCCGGAGCGGACAAAGCTGCAATATCAGGACAAATGGCGTCCCAACCATGCATCGGTCGGGACGCGGGACAAAGAACTAAAAATCGGGACAGTCCCGATTTTATCGGGAAGTCTGGTCACCCTAGAACCATGTGTCCCAGGTTAAACACATGCTGGATCGACTCCAGGAGGCTGGGCTGACCATAAAAGCAGAGAAGTGCAAGGTGCGGATGGCCGAAGTATCTTACCTGGGCCACTGGGTGGGGAGTGGCTGCCTAAAGCCAGAACCAGCCAAGGTGCAGGTGATCAGAGACTGGCCTGCTCCCCACACCAAAAAGTTGGTCCAAGCCTTTATTGGGATGGCGGTGTATTATTGAAGATTTGTGCCCCACTTTAGCTCCATAGCTGCCCCCATCACTGAGCTATGCAAGAAGGGGAAGCCAGACACAGTGGTCTGGACTGAGCAGTGCCAGAGGGCTCTCTGCGCGCTGAAGGAGGCTCTGGTGGCCCAGTGCTGGTAACTCCAGACTTTGACAAGCCCTTTATGGTGTTCAGCGACACCTCAGACACGGGGCTGGGGGCAGTGTTAATGCAGGGGGAGAGACATCCCATCGTGTACTTGAGCAAGAAGTTGCTACCCTGGGAGCAGAACTACGCAGCCGTAGAGAAGGACTGCCTGGCCATGGTGTGGGCCCTTAAGAAGCTAGAGCCCTATCTATTTGGGTGACACTTCACTGTGTACACTGACCACTCCCCCTGACCTGGTTACACCAGATGAAAGGAGCCAATGCCAAGCTCCTGAGGTGGAGCCTGTTCCTGCAGGATTATGATATGGAGTTGGAGGTGGTCCATGTGAAGGGGAGTGCCAACATAATAGCCAGGGCTGTCCTTACCCATACACAAAGTACGCAGCTGCGTAGGGCACCAGGAAATTTGGGGCACCAAATTTCCTGGTGCCCTCTGCAGCTGCGTGCTGCTCCAGCCCCTGCTCTGGCTCTTCCCCAGGGTCCCCGCCCATGCCCCGCCCTGCCTCTTCCCACCCCAGCCCTGCCCAGACTCCCCTGAGCTCTGCAGCAGGGCCAGGCCTGCACTGGCTTGGGGGGCAAGGGGGAACCACCCCCCAGCACTCACCGATGGCATGGCTGGGGACCGGGTGGCTGCACTCCCACTCCTGCTGCCGGTGAGTGCTGGGGGGTGGTTCCCCCTTGCCCCCCAAGCCAGCCCCGCCCCCCACTCCCTCCCTGCTCCTACCCCACAGAGGCCTGGGGCCCCTCACTCCCCACCCCACTCAGTTCAGTCCTGAACGGGGGAGAGATGTGACAGAGTATGGAGTGGGGAGTATTGACCTGGGAATGTTGCGTGGGAGTTTTATTGGGAATGTTGCATTGGTGCTGGATGGTGGTGGGATATCAGGGTGTGACCTCACGTGATGGATGATACGTAACCTGAGCCCAGGAGGGGGCTTGGGCCAGGTGACACCTTCTGCCCAGGAAACTGGACAAAGGCTGGAGGAGGAGCCGGGGGGGTATGGTTGCAGGGAGACTGCTGGAAGGGGTTTCAGTTTGGAGCTGGCAGGGGAAACGGAGGGAGGCCCAGCACCGCGGTCTGGGCTTCCTACCTCCAAGATGGACCTGACTGAGGGGTCCTGTTTTCTGTACCTACAAGCTGTTTTGGACTGTGTTCCTGTTGCCTAATAAACCTTCTGTTTTACTGGCTGGCTGAGAGTCATGGTGAAGCGCAGGAAGTGCGGGGGTGCAGGGCCCTGACTCCCCCACACTCCGTGACAGGGGGCAGCTGCTCCAGTTATCAGCCACTCTGCCTGAGTCTGCGCAGAGCCTGGGCTGACCACCCAGAAAGGGGACAAATGCCCCAGGTGTCAGCCACGCTGCCTGAGTCTGCGCAGAGCCTGGGCCAACCGCCCGGAGAGGAGGCAGCTGCCCCGGGTGTCAGCCACACTTGCTGAGTCAGCGCAGAACCTGGGCCAACCACCCAGAGAGGGGGCAGATGCTCCAGGTGTCAGCCACACTGCCAGAGTCTCTCCAGGGCCTGGGCTTACTGTCCGGACAAGGGGAAGCTTCCCCCGGTGTCAGCCACGCTGCCAAACACTACGCAGAGCCTGGGCTGATCGCCTGGAGAGGGGGCAGCTCCCCCGGGTGTCACCCACACTGCCTCAGTGTGCGCAGAGCTTGGGAAAATCACCCAGATAGGGGGTAGCTTCCCCCATGTGACCCACGCTGCCTGAGTTTGTGCAGAGCCTGGGCCAATCGCCCGGAGAGGGTGTAGCTGCCTCGGGTGTGAGCCACGCTGCCTGAGTCTGCGCAGAGCCTGGGGTGATCACCAGAGAGGGTCCAGCTACCCCAAATGCACCCCATGATACCTGAGTCTGCGCAGAGCCTGGGCCGATTGACCTGAAATGGGGCAACTGCCCCAAGTGTGATCCACGCTGCCTGAGTCAGTACAGTTACTGGGCAATGGCCCAGAGAGGGGGCAGCTTCCCGAGATGAGCCACGCTGCCTCAGTCTGCGCAGAGCCTGGGCTGATCGGCCAGAGAGGGGGAAGCTTACCTGGGTGTCAGCCACGCTGCCAAATTCTGCGTAGAGCCTGGGCCCATGGCTGGGAGAGTGGGCAGCTGCCCTGGGTGTCCTCCATGCTGCCTCAGTCTGCACAGAGATAGGTCCAATCGCCTGGAGAGAGGGAAGCTGCCCCGGTTGTAAGCCTCGCTGCCTGAGTCTCCACAGAACCTGAGCCGCCCGCCCAAAGAGAGGGCAGCTGCCCCGGCTGTGAGCCATGCTGCCTGAGTCTGCGCAGAGCCTGGGCCGATCATCCGGAGAAGAGGCAGCTGCCCCAAATGTGCCCCACGATGCCTGAGTCTGCGCAGTGACTGGGCCGATGGCCCAGAGAGGGGGCAGTTTCCCTGAGTGTGTGCCTGTGACAAATTTGAGGATTTTTGTAGTGTTTTACATGAATAGTGTGCGCGCCTCAGTTTCCCTGTGTGCTGCATGTTTAGCAAGGTGGTGGGAGAGGGTTTGTTGTTGCAGAGGACCAGGTGTGACCTCGCATAGAAGCCGGGACCCCCAGATAATGACCTGGAGATGGGGAAACCTAACAACTGGTGGCCTGGTGACTAAGAGGCCCACCCTAGCTTGTCCGTCAGCTTGTTCTGGTCAGTGTGAGGACAAAGGGCTGAGGAGAGAGGACCGCAGTGACCTGACCAACCAGTTCCAGCCAGAGGGGAACAAAGGACTGAAGAGAGAGGGCCCCAGCAACCTGTTTACCTGGGACAGAAGACAAAGTACAGGGGAGGAGCTGTTGGAGCTGGTGATATCGGATACCCAGCTGGAAAGCGCAGGCAGGGGCGGCTCGACCAATTTTGCTGCCCCAAGCAGTCGCCACTGAATTGCTGCCACACCTGGAAGAGCGGTGGAGCAGCCGCCCAAAAGCCCCCGCTGCGGGAAGAGCGGTGGAGCTGCTGCTGAATTGCCGCCGCGGGACACGGACTGCCGCCCCATTCTTGGGAAGCTCGTGCAAGGAGCCGGCCCTGAGCGCAGGGTCTCCGGACTAGAGAGAGAGCAGGCAGAGCCCACCTGGATGCAGGAGAGACATGGATGTGCTGTGCTGAGGGAGGCCAGGCCTGAGGGCCCTGAGAGTTTCCTATGCTGTGTTCATCCACTCAAAAACCCTCCTGTTTTATTCTGGCTGAGAGTCGCTCTAGTCTAGGAAACAGGATTGCATTATTCCCTCTGGGAGTGGAGGCCCCGGAGGTCCAGAGTGAGTGGACTCCCTGCAGGGACCCACAGCAAGAGACAGGTGTGCTAAGGTTCAGAGAGGTGCAGTTCCAAGAGGCACAGGGGCTTAACCCCCGAGAGAGAGTGGACCCCCGAGAAGGGCTGTCACACTGAAAGAGGTTCCCCCCAGGGACGACACGGGGCTAGGAGTGGGCACAACCTGTGAGTCAGTGACAGGAGGCAGCTGCCCCAGGTGTGACCCACACTGCCTGAGTCTCCGCAGAGCCTGGGCCAATCACGCAGAGAGTTGCCAGCCCCAGGTGTCAGTCACGCTGCCTGAGTCTGCACAGAGCCTGGGCCGATCGCCCGGAGAGGAGGCAGATGCTCGGGGCATCAGCCATGCGGCCTGAGTCTGTGCAGAACCTGGGCCGATCACCCAGAGAGGGGGAAGCTGCTCGGGGCGTCAGCCACGTGCCCTGAGTCTGAGCAGAGCCTGGGCCGACCACCCGGAGAGGGGGCAGCTGCTCAGGGCGTCAGCCAGGCTGCCTGAGTCTGAGCAGAGCCTGGGCCGATCGCCCGGAGAGGAGGCAGCTGCTCAGGGCATCAGCCACGCAGCCTGAGTTTCCGCAGAGCCTGGGCCAATCACGCAGAGAGTTGCCAGCCCCAGGTGTCAGTCACGCTGCCTGAGTCTGCACAGAGCCTGGGCCAACCGCCCGGAGAGGGGGCAGCTGCTCGGGGCGTCAGCCACACTGCCTGAGTCTGCGCAGAGCCTGGGCCAACCGCCCAGAGAGGGGGCAGCTGCTCGGAGCGTCAGCCACGCGGCCTGAGTCTGCGCGGAGCCTGGGCCGACCACCCGGACAGGGGGCAGCTGCTCGGGGCGTCAGCCACGCTGCCTGAGTCTGTGCGGAGCCTGGGCCGACCGCCCGGACAGGGGGCAGCTGCTCGGGGCGTCAGCCACGCTGCCTGAGTCTGCGCAGAGCCTGGGCCGATCATCTGGAGAGGGGGCAGCTGCTCGGGGCGTCAGCCACGCTGCCTGAGTCTGCACAGAGCCTGGGCCGATCGCCCAGATTGGGGGTAGCTGCTCGGGGTGTCAGCCACACTGCCTGAGTCTGCACGGTGCCTGGGCCGATCGCCCGGAGAGGGGGCAGCTGCTCGGGGCGTCAGCCACGCGGCCTGAGTCTGCGCGGAGCCTGGGCCGACTGCCCGGACAGGGGGCAGCTGCTCGGGGCGTCATCCAGGCAGCCTGAGTCTGCGCAGAGCCTGGGCCGACCACCCGGAGAGGGGGCAGCTGCTCAGGGCGTCAGCCAGGCTGCCTGAGTCTGAGCAGAGCCTGGGCCGATCGCCCGGAGAGGAGGCAGCTGCTCGGGGCATCAGCCACGCAGCCTGAGTTTCCGCAGAGCCTGGGCCAATCACGCAGAGAGTTGCCAGCCCCAGGTGTCAGTCACGCTGCCTGAGTCTGCACAGAGCCTGGGCCAACCGCCCGGAGAGGGGGCAGCTGCTCGGGGCGTCAGCCACACTGCCTGAGTCTGCGCAGAGCCTGGGCCAACCGCCCGGAGAGGGGGCAACTGCTCGGGGCGTCAGCCACACTGCCTGAGTCTGCACAGAGCCTGGGCCGACCGCCCAGAGAGGGGGCAGCTGCTCGGAGCGTCAGCCACGCGGCCTGAGTCTGCGCAGAGCCTGGGCCGATCATCTGGAGAGGGGGCAGCTGCTCGGGGCGTCAGCCACGCTGCCTGAGTCTGCACGGAGCCTGGGCCGATCATCCGGAGAGGGGGCAGCTGCTCGGGGCGTCAGCCACGCTGCCTGAGTCTGCGCGGAGCCTGGGCCAACCGCCCGGACAGGGGGCAGCTGCTCGGGGTTTCAGCCATGCTGCCTGAGTCTGCACAGAGCCTGGGCCGATCTCCCAGATTTGGGGTAGCTGCCTGGGGCGTCAGCCACGCTGCCTGAGTCTGCACGGTGCCTGGGCCGATCGCCCGGAGAGGGGGCAGCTGCTCGGGGCGTCAGCCACGCGGCCTGAGTCTGCGCGGAGCCTGGGCCGACTGCCCGGACATGGGGCAGCTGCTCGGGGCGTCAGCCACGCTGCCTGAGTCTGCACGGAGCCTGGGCCAATCGCCCAGAGAGGGGGCAGCTGCTCAGGGCGTCATCCAGGCAGCCTGAGTCTGCGCAGAGCCTGGGCCGATCGCCCGGAGAGGGGGCAGCTGCTCGGGGCGTCAGCCACGCTGCCTGAGTCTTCGCAGAGCCTGGGCCGACTGCTCGGACAGGGGGTAGCTGCTCGGGGCGTCAGCCACGCTGCCTGAGTCTGCGCGGAGCCTGGGCCGACCGCCCAGACAGGGGGCAGCTGCTCGGGGTGTCAGCCACGCTGCCTGAGTCTGCACGGAGCCTGGGCCGATCGCCCGGAGAGGGGGTAGCTGCTCGGGGCGTCAGCCACGCTGCCTGAGTCTGCACGGAGCCTGGGCCGATCGCCCGGAGAGGGGGGCAGCTGCTCGGGGCGTCAGCCACGCTGCCTGAGTCTGCGCAGAGCCTGGGCCGACTGCCCGGACACGGGGCAGCTGCTCGGGGCGTCATCCAGGCGGCCTGAGTCTGCACAGAGCCTGGGCCGATCGCCCGGAGAGGGGGCAGCTGCTCGGGGCGTCAGCCACGCGGCCTGAGTCTGCGCAGAGCCTGGGCCGATCGCCCGGACAGGGGGCAGCTGCTTGGGGCATCAGCCACGCTGCCTGAGTCTGCACGGAGCCTGGGCCGATCGCCCGGAGAGGGGGCAGCTGCTCGGGGCGTCAGCCACGCGGCCTGAGTCTGCGCAGAGCCTGGACCGACCGCCCGCAGAGGGGGCAGCTGCTCGTGGCGTCAGCCACGCGGCCTGAGTCTGCGCAGAGCCTGAGCCTGTCACTGGGCGGCTCCCGGGTCTCACGTTGCATTGCGTTGCCAAGTGTGCACGCAGGGGATGGGCGGGGCTGTGTGCGTTAACCCTTGCGTTGCTGGAAAGGGGCTGAGGAAGGACAAAACTCATAACGGGTCGGGGTGAGGACTCCAGCTCCCAGCAGTCCCCGCGCCGGGGGAACTACGGCTCCCAGCAGCCCCCGCGCCGGGGGAGAGACTCCAACGCCCAGCAGCCCCGGGGAGGCCCGAGGTTTCCGCGGCGGAGGGAAGATGGAGGAAATCGGGATCTTGGTGGAGAAAACCCAGGTGCGGGTCGAGGGGGACCCGGCGGGGGTGGCTCGGGGATCCCCGGTCCCACTCCGCTCGGACGAGCTCCGGTCCCCGCCACCGCCCTCCGGGTTCGCGCCCCGCCGGCAGCCGCGCTCCTGGGGAGATGCCGAGTCACGGCGGCCCGGCCTGGAGTGCCCCCCCCCTCCCCGCGCGATCCGGGCATGGAACCCAGGAGTCCGGGCTTCCCCCTCTCTCCCCTCCCCGCGCGATCCGGGCATGGAACCCAGGAGTCCGGGCTTCCCCCTCTCTCCCCTCCCCGCGCGATCCGGGCATGGAACCCAGGAGTCCGGGCTTCCCCCTCTCTCCCTTCCCCGCGCGATCCGGGCATGGAACCCAGGAGTCCGGGCTTCCCCCTCTCTCCCTTCCCCGCGCGATCCGGGCATGGAACCCAGGAGTCCGGGCTTCCCCCCCTCTCCCTTCCCCGCGCGATCCGGGCATGGAACCCAGGAGTCCGGGCTTCCCCCTCTCTCCCTTCCCCGCGCGATCCGGGCATGGAACCCAGGAGTCCGGGCTTCCCCCTCTCTCCCTTCCCCGCGCGATCCGGGCATGGAACCCAGGAGTCCGGGCTTCCCCCTCTCTCCTCTCCCCGCGCGATCCGGGCATGGAACCCAGGAGTCCGGGCTTCCCCCTCTCTCCTCTCCCCGCGCGATCCGGGCATGGAACCCAGGAGTCCGGGCTTCCCCCTCTCTCCCCTCCCCGCGCGATCCGGGCATGGAACCCAGGAGTCCGGGCTTCCCCCTCTCTCCCCTCCCCGCGCGATCCGGGCATGGAACCCAGGAGTCCGGCCCCCCCCCCCCAAATTCCGGGCGTGGAACTCAGGAGTCTGGGCTCGTTTCCAGTTTCTCTACATCCTTTCTATACATTGGTGACCAAAACTGGACACAGTACTCCAGCTGTGACCTAACCAGGGCCGAGTAGAGTGTTACTGTCACCTCCCATGACTTGCATGCTGGGTCTCTGTTAATGCAACCTAAAATTGCATTTGCTTTTTTTGCAACCGCATCAGATTGCTGATTCGTGTTGAGGTGTGATCCACCACAACTCCCAGATTCTTCTCAGCCATGCTGCTGCCCAGCCAGTAATCCCCCATTCTGTATTTGTGCATTCGGTTCTTCTTCCGTGAATGTAGCACCTGATGTTTGTCTTTGTTGAATTTCATTTTGTTGCCTATAGCCCAGTTCTCCAATTTATCAAGATCTCTCTTAATTTTAGCTCTATCCTCCAAAGTGTTTGCAAACACTTCCCCCCTCCCCCGCCCCGCGCTGTGTGTCATTGGCAAATTTGATCAGTATGCTCTCTGTTCCTACTTCTGAGTCATTAATAAAGATGTTAAACAACACTGGACCCAGAACAGATCCCTGTGGAACCCCACTTGATACCTCCTTCCAATCTGACATCATTCCATTAATAGTTACTCTGAGTTATGTAGCCACTCAATGGTAGTTCTATCGAGCTTGCATTTCTCCAGCTTACTTATCAGACTGTCATGTGGGACTATGTGTAAAGTAGGGCTGTCGATTAATTGCAGTTAACCCACACGATTAACTAAAAGAAAAATTAATCATGATTAATTGCAGTTTTAATCACATTGTTAAACAACAGAACACCAATTGAAATTTATCTAAATATTTTTTGGATGTTTTTCTACATTTTCAAATATATTGATTTCAGTTACAACACAGAATACAAAATGTACAGTGTTCACTTTATATGATTTTTTTATTACAAATATTTGCACTATAAAAATTATAAAAGAAATAGTATTTTTCAGTTCACCTAATACAAGTACTGCAGTACAATTTCTTTATCATGAAGGTGCAACTTACAGGGTTTTTTGTTACACAACTGCACTCAAAAACAAAACAATGTAAAACTTTAGAGCCTACAAGTCCACTCAGTCCTCCTGCTTGTTCAGCCAATCGCTAAGACAAACAAGTTTGTTTACATTTACGGGCAATAAAGCTGCCCGCTTCTCATTTACAATGTTGACTGAAAATGAGAACAGGCGTTCTCATGGCACTTTTGTACCCAGCATTGTAAGATAATTACATGCCAGATATACTAAACATTTATATACCCCTTCATGTATCTACCACCACTCCAGAGGACAGTCTTCCATGCTGATGATGCTCATTTAAAAAAAAAAAGACATTAATTAAATTTGTGACTCAACTCATTGGAGGAGAGTTTTGTCTCCTCTCTGTTTTACCCGCTTTCTGTCATATATTTCGTGTTATGGCAGTGTCAGATGATGATCCAGCACGTTTGTTTTAAGAACACTTTCACTGCAGATTTGACAAAACACAAAGAAGGTACCAATGTGAGATTTCTAAAGATAGCTACAGCACTCTACCCAAGGTTTAAGAATCTGAAGTGAACACTCCAATGCAGAAACTACAGAACTCGAACCACCAAAAAAGAAAATCAGCCTTATGCTGGTGGCATCTGACTCAGTTGATGAAAATGAACACGCATCGGTCCGCACTGCTTTGGATCATTATCAAGCAGAACCTGTCATAAACATGGGTGCATGTCCTCTAGAATGGTGGTCGAAGCATGAAGGGACATGTGAATCTTTAGCACATCTGGCACCTAAATATCTTGCAACGCCGGCTACAAAGTGCCAGGCGAATGCCAGTTCTCACTTTCAGGTGACATTGCAAACAAAAAGGGGGCAGCATTAAATCCTGCAAATGTAAACAAACTTGTCAGAGCGATTGGCTGAACAAGAATTAGGACTGAGTGAACGTCTAGGCTCTAAAGTTTTACATTGTTTTATTTTTGAATGCAGTTTTTTGGACATAATTCTACATTTGTAAGTTCAACTTTCATGATAAAGAGATTGCACTACAGTATAGAATCATAGAATATCAGGGTTGGAAGGGACCTCAGGAGGTCATCTAGTCCAACCCCCTGCTCAAAGCAGGACCAATCCCCAACTAAATCATCCCAGCCAGGGCTTTGTCAAGCCTGACCTTAAAAATATCTAAGGAAGGAGATTCCACCACCTCCCTAGGTAACACATTCCAGTGTTTCACCACCCTCCTAGTGAAAAAGTTTTTCCTAATATCCAACGTAAACCTCCCCCGCTGCAACTTGAGACCATTACTCCTTGTTTTGTCATCAGCTACCACTGAGAACAGTCTAGATCCATCCTCTTTGGAACCCCCTTTCAGGTAGTTGAAAGCAGCTATCAAATCCCCCCTCATTCTTCTCTTCTGAAGACTAAACAATCCCAGTTCCCTCAGCCTCTCCTCATAAGTCATGTGTTCCAGTCCCCTAATCATTTTTGTTGCCCTCCGCTGGACTCCTTCCAATTTTTCCACATCCTTCTTGTAGTGTGGGGCCCAAAACTGGACACAATACTCCAGCTGAGGCCTCACCAATGTTGAATAGAGGGGAACGATCACGTCCCTCAATCTGCTGGCAATGCCCCTACGTATACATCCCAAAATGCCATTGGCCTTCTTGGCAACAAGGGCACACTGTTGACTCATATCCAGCTTCTCGTCCACTGTAACCCCTAGGTCCTTTTCTGCAGAACTGCTGCCGAGCCATTCGGTCCCTAGTCTGTAGCGGTGCATGGGGTTCTTCCGTCCTAAGTGCAGAACTCTGCACTTGTCCTTGTTGAACCTCATCAGATTTCTTTTGGCCCAATCCTCCAATTTGTCTAGGTCCCTCTGTATCCTATCCCTACCCTCCAGCATATCTACCTCTTCTCCCAGTTTAGTGTCATCTGCAAACTTGCTGAGGGTGCAATCCACACCATCCTCCAGATCATTTATGAAGATATTGAACAAAACCAGCCCGAGGACCGACCCTTGGGGCATTCCACTTGATACCGGCTGCCAACTAGACATGGAACCATTGATCACTACCCTTTGAGCCCGACAATCTAGCCAACTTTCTATCCACTTTATTGTCCATTCATCCAGCCCATACTTCTTTAGCTTGCTGGCAAGAATACTGTGGGAGACTGTGTCAAAAGCTTTGCTAAAGTCAAGGAACAACACGTCCACCGCTTTCCCCTCATCCACAGAGCCAGTTATCTCGTCATAGAAGGCAATTAGATTAGTCAGGCATGACTTGCCCTTGGTGAATCCATGCTGACTATTCCTTATCACTTTCCTCTCCTCTAAGTGGTTTAGAATTGATTCCTTGAGGACCTGCTCCATGATTTTTCCAGGGACTGAGGTGAGACTGACTGGCCTGTAGTTCCCAGGATCATCCTCCTTCCCTTTTTTAAAGATGGGCACTACATTAGCCTTTTTCCAGTCGTCCGGGACTTCCCCAGATCGCCCTGAGTTTTCAAAGATAATGGCCAATGGCTTTGCAATCACATCCGCCGACTCCTTTAGCACTCTCGGATGCAACGTGTCCGGCCCCATGGACTTGTGCTCGTTCAGCTTTTTCTAAATAGTCCCGAACCACTTCTTTCTCCACAGAGGGCTGCTCACCTCCTCCCCATGCTGTGCTGCCCAGTGCAGTAGTCTGGGAGCTGACCTTGTTTGTGAAAACAGAGGCAAAAAAAGCATTGAGTACATTAGCTTTTTCCACATCCTCTGTCACTAGGTTGCCGCCCTCATTCAGTAAGGGGCCCACACTTTCCTTGACTTTCTTCTTGTTGCTAACATACCTGAAGAAACCCTTCTTGTTACTCTTAACATCTCTTGCTAGCTGCAACTCCAGGTGTGATTTGGCCTTCCTGATTTCACTCCTGCATGCCCGAGCAATATTTTTATACTCTTCCCTGGTCATTTGTCCAATCTTCCACTTCTTGTAAGCTTCTTTTTTGTGTTTAAGATCAGCAAGGATTTCACAGTTAAGCCAAGCTGGTCGCCTGCCATATTTACTATTCTTTCTACACATCGGGATGGTTTGTCCCTGTAACCTCAATAAGGATTCTTTAAAATACAGCGAGCTGTCCTGGACTCTTTTCCCCCTCATGTTATTCTCCCAGGGGATCCTGCCCATCAGTTCCCTGAGGGAGTCAAAGTCTGCTTTTCTGAAGTCCAGGGTCTGTATTCTGCTGCTCTCCTTTCTTCCCTGTGTCAGGAACCTGAACTCGACCATCTCCTGGTCACTGCCTCCCAGGTTCCCATCCACTTTAGCTTCCCCTACTAATTCTTCCCGGTTTGTGAGCAGCAGGTCAAGAAGGGCTCTGCCCCTAGTTGGTTCCACCAGCACTTGCACCAGGAAATTGTCCCCTACACTTTCCAAAAACTTCCTGGATTGTCTGTGTACCGCTGTATTGCTCTCCCAGCAGATATCAGGGTGATTGAAGTCTCCCATGAGAACCAGGGCGTGCGATCTAGTAACTTCTGCGAGTTGCCGGAAGAAAGCCTCGTCCACCTCATCCCCTTGGTCCAGTGGTCTGTAGCAGACTCCCACCACGACATCACCCTCGTTGCTCACACTTCTAAACTTGAATCCAGAGACACTCAGGCAGGGCAGAAAAGGTGGGGGAGTTGCATTGTATGTAAGAGAGCAGTATGACTGCTCAGAGCTCTGGTATGAAACTGCAGAAAAACCTGTCCTTCCTGAACAGTTTATATCCATCCATGACAGTACTCCAGTCATGTGAGTTATCCCACCAAGTCTCTGTTATTCCAATCATATCATAATTCCTTGACTGTGCCAGGACTTCCAGTTCTCCCTGCTTGTTTCCCAGGCTTCTTGCATTTGTGTATAGGCACTTGAGATAACTCGCTGATCGTCCCTCTTTCTCAGTATGGGGCAGGAGCCCTCCCCTCTCGCGCGCTCCTGCTCATGCTTCCTCCCGGTATCCCACTTCCCCAGTTACCTCAGGGCTTTGGTCTCCTTCCCCCGGTGAACCTAGTTTAAAGTCCTCCTCACTAGGTTAGCCAGCCTGCTTGCGAAGATGCTCTTCCCTCTCGTCGTTAGGTGGAGCCCGTCTCTGGCTAGCACTCTTCCTTCTTGGAACACCATCCCATGGTCAAAGAATCCAAAGCCTTCTGTCTGACACCACCTGCATAGCCATTCGTTGACTTTCACGATTCGACGGTCTCTACCCAGACCTTTTCCTTCCACGGGGAGGATGGACGAGAAGACCACTTGCACCTCAAACTCCTTTATCCTTCTTCCCAGAGCCACATAGTCTGCAGTGATCCGCTCAAGGTCATCATTGGTGCCCAGTACTTGTATTAGGTGAATTGAAAAATATATTTCTTTACCATTTTTATAGTGCAAATATTTGTAATAAAAATCATATAAGGTGAGTACTGTGCACTTTGTATGCTGTGTTGTAATTGAAATCAATATATTTAAAAATGTAGAAAACATCCAAAAATATTTAAATAAATGGTATTCTATTATTGTTTAACAGCGCGATTAATTGCAATGAATTTTTTTAATCACTTGACAGCCCTAGTCAAAAGCCTTGCTGAAGTCCAGGTATATTATTTCCACCGCATTCCCCCTATCCACCAAATCCTGTCAAAGAAGGAAATCAAGCTGGTTTGGTGTGATTTGTTCTTGGTAAATCCATGCTGGCTGCTAGTGATCACCCCTTCATCCTCCAGGTGTTCGCAAAGTGAATGTTTCATACATTGCTCTAGTACAGGGGTTCTCAAACTGCGGGTCGGGACCCCTCAGGGGGTTGCGAGGTTATTGCATGGGGGTTGCAAGCTGTAAGCCTCCAACCCGAACCCTGCTTTGCCTCCAGCATTTATAATTGTGTTTAAATATATAAAAAAATTATTATTTTAATTTATAAGGGGGGTCGCATTCAGAGACTTATGTGAAAGGGGTCAGCAGTACAAAAGTTTGAGAACCACTGCTCTAGTACCTTCCCAGGTATCGAGGCCAGGCTCACTTGTCTATAGTTCCCTGGCTCCTCCTTTGTAAAGATGGTCCCTACGCTAGCCCTTCTCCAGTGTTCCAGGACCTCTCCTGTCATCCATGAGTTTACAGATACTATTGCCAGTGGCTCTGATATTTCTTCAGCTAATTCCTTCACCCTCGTGTGAGTAGCATCTGGCTTGGGTGATTTGAATTTGTTCAGATTGGTCAGAAAATCTCTGGTGTCCCTCTAGTCCCTTCGTTCCCCCCATCCCTATCTGACGGGGGCGGGATGGGGCTGTCTGACTCTTGCTGCCCAGCTGGGCTCTGGGCCCGGTGCTTGGCACCCCGGCAGTTGGGTGGGATCAGATCGGGTGTAAGACTTTTGCTGCTCAGAGGGAGCTTCACCCCTCCCTGAGCTGTGGTCACCCCTGAGCTGGGGTGTCCAGCTCTCACCTTGCCTGTCTGTGGCTGTCCTAGGATGAGTTGCCTGCGCTGGCTATCTCCAGGCCCCAGACTGGCCTGTCCTTCCTGGCCCCGGAGCCTGAGGACCTGGAGGATCTCTACAGCCGGTACAAGGTAAGCTGGGGGCTGGGGTGGCAGGAGAGGGTTGCCCTTAGATGGGAGGTGTGTTGGGAGGGCAGGCCTCAGGGTGGGAGTGGCCCTCTGACCGGATGGTGGAGTTAGGGGGATGGGACGGCAGGCCTTGAGGGGGATGCCCTCAGACGGGAGCTGTGGGTGGCAGGCTGGGATGGCAGGCCCCAAGGTGGGGGCAGCATGTGCCCTTGGCCCGGAGCTGGGATCTGATGTCATCTCTGACCAGGGTTGTGGGGCCAGGGACCTGGGAGATCTGGGCCCCAGTAACCTCTGGTGGGTTTGGTTCTTCCAGTCCCATTCCCCTCTGCTGCACAGCACCCCTGGGAGCCCACTTCCCTGCAGGTCACCCAGCCGCAGTGCTGAGCAGGGAGCTTTCTGGTGCCCGGCCCGTGGCGCCACTTCCTCTAGCAGCTACTGCGGGTACCTGAGCAGAGCAGGGAGGAGGGGCTGTCTGTCTGTCTGTCCGTCCGTAGAAGCTGCAGCAGGAGCTGGAGTTCCTGGAGGTGCAGGAGGAGTACATCAAGGATGAGCAGAAGAACCTGAAGAAGGAGTTCTTGCACGCGCAGGAGGAGGTGAAGCGCATCCAGAGCATCCCGTTGGTCATCGGCCAGTTCCTGGAGGCCGTGGACCAGAACACGGCCATCGTGGGCTCTACCACAGGTGCAGCTGGAGGAGCGGGATTGCGGGGGAGGGGAGCTGTGCACGGGGGTCCGGGCCCCGGCTTTGCCTGGCTTACCCCCATCTGCCTCTCACCCGCAGGCTCCAATTACTACGTGCGGATCCTGAGCACCATTGACCGGGAGCTGCTGAAGCCCAATGCCTCGGTGGCCCTCCACAAGCACAGCAACGCCCTGGTGGATGTGCTGCCACCCGAGGCTGACAGCAGCATTATGATGCTGACATCAGGTGGGTGCTCCCTGCGCCAACCGCAGGGGCAGCCGGTGCCACAGGGAGCAGCATGCCCAGTGCCAATGGGGGCAGAGGTCTCCCAGCTGTGCTGGGCAGCTGAGGGTCCCACGGGCATGCAGGGAGTGCTGGACGGGGAGGCGGGGGTCCCACGGCTGTGCTGGACAGGGGGTGGTAGGTCCCCCAGTTGTGCTGCGAATGCCGGGAGTGCAGGTTTTCTGGGGAGCGGAGGTCCCCTGGCCGTTATGAATAGGGGAGGCAGGGGTCCCCTGCCCGTGCTGGGCTCAGCCCTGGTGTGTGCCCACAGATCAGAAACCAGACGTGATGTACGCCGACATCGGCGGGATGGACATCCAGAAGCAGGAGGTGAGGGAGGCCGTGGAGCTGCCCCTCACCCACTTTGAGCTCTACAAGCAGGTGAGTGGGGGGCGAGACTGGGTTAGCTGGGGCTACATCCTGGGTGGCTGTGCCCTGCGCTAGGGCTGAGCTCCATCCTGCAGGTCCAGCATGGGTGCTCCTCTCACTGTGCCCTGTAGCTGGGGGGACTCCTGCGGGGCTTGGGGCTGTGTGCTCAGGGGCTGGGCTGGGGTTGGCAAGTCGCTGTCAGATCAGGAGAGGCACAGAACCCTTGACTTTCGGCAGCACCAGATGTGACTGGTGTCCAGACCCCAGCTCACCAGCTTGCTGGGCCTCTCAAGGGCGGGATGGGGGAGCCCCCAGTAACCCCCTCTGTCCTCCTCAGATCGGCATTGACCCCCCGCGCGGCGTCCTGATGTATGGCCCCCCGGGCTGTGGGAAGACTATGCTGGCCAAAGCCGTGGCCCATCACACCACAGGTGAGCAGGGTGCTGGACTGCGGGTGAAGGGGGAGCACCAGTGCCCAGCTAGTACCATGGGAGTCTGTCAAGGATGCCTGGGTTCTCTAGCACAAAGGTACCAGGCGACCTGTGGTCCCGGCTCAAGGTCTAGAAGGGCCCCGGCTTTGTGCCAGGAGGGTTGGTGGTGCAGGTGCCAGGGGCTGGTGCCAGGGCTGTGTGGCACGGGGAGCCTGTGGGTTGCCCCAGGGCGTGCCTGTCCCATGGCGGGGTATCTCTCACGGCCAGGGATGGAGTGGGGCTGCTGTCTTGCAGGGGAGCTAGGCACTAATGCTCTCTACCCATCTGTCCAGCTGCCTTCATCCGCGTGGTGGGCTCGGAGTTTGTGCAGAAGTACCTGGGTGAGGGGCCGCGCATGGTGCGGGACGTCTTCCGGCTGGCCAAGGAGAATGCGCCTGCCATCATCTTCATAGACGAGATAGATGCCATCGCCACCAAGCGCTTTGACGCCCAGACAGGGGGTGAGCCGGGGGCGAGGCACTGGGCCCGCCCCTCTGGGGGTGCAGGCTCCGATCTGGCCCCAGGGCTGGCTCGGGGGGAGCAGGAGCGGGAATGGGACATGGGGCCTCTTCCCTCTAGGGTACCGGACCCAAGTCCCAGCAGGCGGGGGGAGCAGAGAGCTACAGCCCCCACCCCACTCCTTGTAGATGTCAGTGTCACGCTGGGGTGAGCCCCTCAGGTTCCGGCCAGTCCCATGGTGGGCAGTGGGGTGGAGGGACTGTGAGGGAGCCTGGGCTGGCAGGATTGGGGGTAGTGGCGGAGGTGTGCAAATGTGGGGTGGCAGTGGTGGGCAAGGCTGAGGTGCACTGGGTGGGGACAATAGTGGCAGGAGATTGGGGGGAGGGGATAAGGGGCGGGAGGGAGGAGCGGCTGGAGGGGAGGGGGAAGGGAGTGGGTTAGGCAGGGCTGGCAGGGTGGGGGTGGGCACTGGAGAAGGAGGTGATGCGGGAGGGGACAGGAATGGGGATGAGGGTAGATAGTGGGGGGAAGGGGTGTCTGTGCCCGGCGCTGGCTCTCCAGGTGCCCCGCTCACCGGGCTGTGCCCCTCTCCCCAGCCGACAGGGAGGTGCAGCGCATCCTGCTGGAGCTGCTCAACCAGATGGATGGCTTTGATCAGAACGTCAACGTCAAGGTGCGGGAGAGCAGGGGCTGGGATGGGGGGTGACGGGCATTGCTGTGCCAGCCCCCAGATTTCTCCCTGAGGTGGTGGGATGTGGGGGGCTGAATGGGGGCAAAGGCACTGCTGTCCCAGCGAGGCTGGAGGGCACAGGACCAAGGGGGCTGAGTCTCCCCATTGGGGATGGGCAGAGGGCTCTCCTGAGGGGTGATTGTGCACTCTTGCCCTCCAGGTGATCATGGCCACAAACCGGGCAGACACGCTGGACCCCGCCCTGCTGCGGCCCGGCCGCCTCGACCGCAAGATCGAGTTCCCCCTGCCCGACCGGCGCCAGAAGCGCCTCATCTTCTCCACCATCACCAGCAAGATGAACCTGTCTGAGGAGGTGGACCTGGAGGACTGTATCCTGCCCAGAGCCTGGCACGGGGGGGGGAAGGGTGGCACAGCAGGAAGACTGTGTTCGACTGGGTGCCCAGCACGTGTTCGGGCTGGGCTGCGTCCTAGTGGATGCCTAGCACGGGGGGGGAGGCTGCGTCTTGGCTGGCTGGCGCAGGGGGACACGACGGGGGAGCTGTGTCCTATTGGGTGCCTAGCACAGGGGGGAAGCTGCGTTCCGTTGGTTGGCTTGCTGGCATGGGGGGGCGCAGCAGGGAGGCTGCGTCCCACTGGGTGCCCGGCACTGAGGAAGGGACGTCTCGGGCCCAGCTCATAAGAAGGTACCTGTCAGCTCTATGCTGCCCCATGCGGGGTTGACCCAGTGACCCAGGCCACAGCTCTGCCCCACTCTCCCTGTGTCACACACACATGCCTGAGGGTCCAGGGGGTGCACTGATCCAAGAACCCCTCCTCTCCCTGGGCAGCCCCTGCTGGAGGGGATGTCTTCTGGCCACCTCCAGGGCTGGGGTCAGGGTGGAGTCGGGCTACAGGTGCGGGCACGACAGCTGGGAGCTGTTCTGTCCCCCTCTGACACGTGGCTAGACAGGGGGAGCACCAGGGGAGGGTGTGGCTGGGGCTGCCTCCTGCTGGGCAGTGACTGGCACAGCATATGGACTGATTGCTTCACCAAGAGCAGGCAGACGGACACAAGTCTGGCACGAGCCCACAGGGCAAGGGGTGGGCCTGGCTCAGGCTGCAGGCCGGAGTAATGAGGCAGGAGGGCCCAGGACCCCCAGGGAGAACCTGGCATAGCTGAGCCAGTGCTCTCTGGTTCCGCTCAGGAGTGGGGGGATGGGGTGAAGCTGGCTCCTGCCTGTGCCTCTGGATCCATAGGGTCCAGAAAGGGTTGGCGGGGGCGGAGAGGGGTCACTCACCAAAAAACCTATCCTCTGACTCTAGCCCCCAACATGCCCACTCCTCCTGTCTGGGGCCTCTGGACTTGTCGTCATGCCGATCTGCTCCCTTCCCCCCGCCCAGGAGCTTCATGGGCCCTCGAGCTCAATCCCATCCCTCTGGGAAGGCTATGAGAAGCCCATCAGGGCCCCCCACCACGGTGCCCTGGCAGCATTGCTGGCCCCCTGGCGGGTGGGGGAGGAGTCGAGGTGGCAGTGGCTCCCAGGGGCCCTATCACCATGATCCAGCTCAGCTGCTGTGCAGATGTTTCCCTCACTCCTCCCCAGATGTGGCCCGGCCGGATAAGATCTCGGGTGCCGACATCAACTCCATCTGCCAGGAGGTAAATGCTGGGGGCCATGGGACAGGGCACCTGGACGCCCCGGGCCATGATATCTGGGTGCTGTGTGTGTTGTGACCTGCTCCTTTTTTGGGGATCCCTCACTGCTCCCCCAAGTCAGCAGGACCACCGCCACAGAGCGGGTGGCTGAAGGAACCCTGACTCTGAGATTATGGGGTCCTCTGCTGCTGGGCGATTGTGCATGGGGTTGGTCACTGTGCCCAACATCCCCCCCACACACGTGTGCACATGGGGAGTTGGGGGGGTCACTGCACCCAGTGTCGTGCCCCCCCATGCATGTGCGCACATGCACAGGGGGGTCACTGCTCAGCACCCACCCCACCCCAGACATATGCCCATTGTGCACATGGTGGGCCGGGGTCACTGTGCCCCGCATTGCCCCCACATGTGTGCGCAGAGTGGGATGGCGGGGTCACTGCAGCTGGTGTTGCCCCCCCATGCATGTGCCCATGTGCGCAGGGTGGGATGCAGGGATCACTGCACCCTGACGCCGCCCCCTCTCACATGTCCCCCTGTGCACAGGGCAGGATGGGAGGGGTCACTGCAGCTGGCGGTGGCATCCCCATGCGTGTTCACAGGGCAGGATGGGGAGGGGGTCACTGCGCCCAGCGTCACCCCCTCACACATGTCTCCGTATGCACAGGGTGGCATGCTGGCCGTGCGGGAGAACCGCTACATCGTCCTGGCCAAGGACTTCGAGAAGGCTTACAAGACGGTCATCAAGAAGGACGAGCAGGAGCACGAGTTCTACAAATGAGGGACCATGGGGGAGTGTGGGGCAGGCTCGACATCCAACCAATAAACCCATCCCCAGCTCCCTACCTCTGCTGGGAGTGCCGCTGTCTGTCCCTGTGGCCTGGCCCAACTTGGAGCCTTGTGGGGAGCACGGAGCAGGCTAAAATCCCTCCAGTAGACCCAGCCCCACACCCCTTCAGGGAGTGCTGGTGTCTGTCCCTGCTGCCCGGCCTGGCCCAGCCCAGGGCCCCGGGGGGAGTGTGGAGCAGGCTAACATCCTGCCAATCCCTTCCCCAGCCCCATGCCTCTGGGGGGAGTGCAGGTGTCTGTTCCTGCAGCCTGGGGACCTGTGCTGCCTGGAAAGCTCCCACTAGCCACCACCGCCGCCCCCCCCCCCCCCCCCCCCCGCTGCACGGCAGCCCCCAATCTCAGGTTGGAGATGGCAGGTGGCGGGTAGAGCAAAGGGCCCATGTGTCCCAGACAGGCGCTGTCTTGTCTTGGGCTATAGCAGTTGCTGCCCCCATAGCTCCCTGTGCCCCAGGCAGGGTCTCCCCTGCCCAGTGCTGGAGGCAGAGCAGGCTCTGGCTGCAGTGGGCTGGGAACGCTGCCTGTGGCCAGGCCTGTACTGGGAGCAGAGAGGGAACAGCTGGAGAAGCCCTGGGGGCCTAGGCCAGGGTTGTACCGTATAGTCTGTTCCCCAGACCCACAGCCCTGGGGCTCCCAGTTCATGTTCCCAGGATCCCAACCTCCTCTCCACTGCCACCAACAGGGATCCTGCCCTGTATTCTCTGGCCGTGCAGAGCCCTCCCTAGCAGTGGGGGCCCATTCTGTCTTCTCCGGCCCCACAAACCCCTCTCCCCAAGCACTGGGGCTCTTATCCTGAGTTCCCCAGCCCTCTTCCCCTCAGCAGCAGGGGGTGCAAGGTCTGAGCCCATCATGTGGTTTCTGTCGTACTGGCTGCATCCCTGCTGGCTTGGTTGGGACTATGTGTGTGCAGTGCTTCCCCCCTTGTGGGGCAGCTGACGGGGCAGAGCTCCGCAAAGGAAGGAGCGCCTGGTGCTGGCTTCGGGTGGGCACTGACCTGGCTAGGGGTGTGGGGCTTGGGGGTAATGGACAAACGTTCTGCACACTCTGGGTGAGAGAGCCACTTTTCTGCCAGGGCGGTTCAGTTTTCTGCCAGGGCGGTTGACTCAGAAAGTGCCAATGGGACCAAGCAAGCACTCTGTGGTGCTAAGTCATAACAGCCATATGGGGTTAGCCCTATGGCCCAGCTAGCTCAGTGTCCTGTCTGCTGCCAGTGGCCCATGCTGAGTGCTCCAGTTATCGAGTGATTGATCCCATCAGCCAGTCTGGCAGTCGGAGGTTTAGGGACACCCTGAGCATGGGGTAGCATCCCTGACTATCCTGGCTAATAACACTTCCCACTGAAACCGGGCAGATGGACCTGCCCCCCTGCCAGGCTTCTTTCCTCCATGGCTCCCCATATAACCTGCCAGAGCCAGGCAGCCTGGCAACCTTTGAAAACATAGTTTTGGTTCTTGGGCTGGTCTCAGCTCGCATCAGGCCCTGCCTGTTCTCTGTCTATGGCTCACAAGCAGAGGCCTGGCTATAGCTCTGCTGGCCTGACACCTGAGCTAGACACAGCCAGGCACAGGGAAGAGTTCGTGCAGCGCCCTAGACACGGCCTCAGAGAGATGGATTAACTGCTGCACTGGGCACACCCTGCCCCTGGCTGCAGGAAGCATCTGTGTTCCAGAGCTCTGGCTGCTGTGCCAGAGCTGTGCCGTGGGAGCCATGGTGCAGACATGGCTCAGATCCTCTGAGCACTGAATTGCTTTGGGCTAACTCAAGTCTGGGCTCTGTGCGTGGGGGCCCGGTGCCATTCCCCTCTGAGCTGGCTTGGAGATTGGACTGGACTATCCCAGGGCCCTTCAGCCCACAAATGCTTGATGTGGGCTGGTTCGGCATCATCTGGGCCTGGAGGGAATTTGGCTTTTCTGGAAATGCAAAATCTGTCCCATGCAAGAACCTCTGGTGGGCCCAGTTCTGTAGCAGAGGAACTGAGTGTTAGCCGCTGAACAGAACCCAGTGTCAATCCCCCCTCATCTCTGTTAACAAAGGCTCCAGCTCCCAAACCTGGCTGGGCTCACGGAGCCTCCCAGGGAGAAAGAAGCCGACAAGAAACAAACACTACCAGGAAGGAGCAGCCCCCCCAGCTGGTTTATGCCCATCATGCAGGACCTGGAGCCCCTGGCCCCAGGGAGGCATGCATTGGGCTTAGCGAGGGGCACCCTGTTAGCAGCAGGACCCATTGCTGGAAATGCGAGCAGCTATTTGCTCTTGGGGGCTGCCTCTTGCACCGGGCGAGCTGCAAGCCAAGAGGGCATGTGTGCTACAGAATCTGTCCTTCCCTTGAAGGCTGTGATCAATCCTCCCACCTTGCCCAGCACTCTGGGGCAAGGCCCCAGAGCTGGGCAGGGGCGGAGGGTACAGGTCCTGCCAGCTATGTATGTGCTTCCCATGCTTCTCCCCTACATCCCAGCCCCTCTCCTATTTCCCCCTCATCCATCAAAGCTCAGGGCCATGGGAGCTGGGACCCAGCCACACACACACCCTCTGCTCTGTCTGGAGTGACTGACCCGCTGGCCAGCTAGTGAGTGAGTCCAAGACCACCCCACATTCCTTGCTCCTAGCAGTGCCCTGTCAGCGCCAGGGTTGTGAGCTTCCCCCCAGCAGTGCACTCATACGCACACCCCAGACCTGCCCAGGGAAGAAGCTGCCCGGCAGGGACCGTTACGGGTGGAGGTGGGCAAGATGCAGGCCAGTTATGCTGGCAACAGGGCTGAACCCCCTCTAATCCCCACCACATGTCAGACTGAGATGTTGTCTTCCTGGCTGGGTTAATCATCTCCCAGCCCTGTGCTGCCAGCTGCTGCCCTGGGAGGGGCCCTAGGCTGGTATCACCAGGGCTTTTCTCGAAGCCAGGTAGGGCAGCCCCTTTCTTGCCTCCCCCCATCCTTCAAACCTCAGGACCAACGGAGTTCGGGACCCAGCTGCACAGACCCCTCCACAGTGCCAGGAGTGACTGACACCCCTCCCCCCCCAACAATGCTGTCAGTGCCGGTGCTGTGAGCTTCCCCCAGCAGTGCCCTGTGAACACCTGGGCTGTGAGCTCCCTCCTAACAGTGCTTCATGAGCACCAGGGCAGTGAGCTTCCCCCCAGCAGTACCCTGTCAGCCCCAGGGCTGTGAGCTTCCCCCCAGCAATGCCCTGTCAATACGAGGGCTGTGAGCTTCTCTCTCCCTCCCCCCATTCCCCCCCGCAGTGTCCTGTCAATGCCTGGGCTGTGAGCTCTGGGTATCTGGGCAGGAGCTGGATTAGGGGCTAAAACAGGCTGGTGGGACAGGGTGCTGGGGGTCTCGGGCAGGAGCTGGTTTAGTGACTGGGATGGCTAGGGGCAGGGTTTGGCTGCTCCTCAACAGAATGGGAACCCCCCTTCCATTGACATGCTGCAGGAGCCCCAGATGTGAGGCCCAGAGCTGAGAGTCCCAGGCAGGGTCTAGCCCATCTGGGGCGAGGGCAGCAGTTGCAGCTGCAGCAGAGTTCCCTAGGTGCAGGACAGGGGGCAGGAGGGGAAAGCACATCAGTCCTGATCCAGTCCACACACCCCGCCCCCTGAGCCAAGCAGTCTCTGCCCTGGGGCTGGATCAGCGCTGGTGCCCTATGGGGGGAAAATCACTTTGTAGTGGTAATGAGGCCAATGTAATCAGGGTGGTCCATTTCAACCAGTTGACAAGAAGGTGTGAGTAACAGTATGGAGAAATTAGTTTTTGTAATGACCCATCCACTCCCAGTCTTTATTCAGGCCTAATTTGATGGTGGACCACTACAAAGTGATTTTTTTCCTCCCTTGGTAGTCTACTGTTGAGAATAGCCTACTTCCACTTTAATTGAATTGTCTGATTAGCACTGACCCCCTACTTGGTAAGGCAACTCCCATCTTTTCATGTACTGTGTATTTATACCTGCCTACTGTATTTTCCACTCCATGCATCTGATGAAGTGGGTTTTAGCCCACGAAAGTTTATGCCCAAATAAATTTGTTAGTTTCTAAAGTGCCACAAGGACTCCTTGTTGTTTTTGCTGATACAGACTAATACGGCTACCCCTCTGAAACCCGTCATCTTACTTTCTGTAGCCTCTTCTCTTCCCTCCCTCTGGTGGTGACCTGCGTTACTGAGCCTGACCAGACAGGTTTTTCTGAGCAGCTCATGCTGCCCTCCTGCCCAGAAGGTCTGCGATTAACTTGTGTTAAAAAAATGTAACACATTAATTATGCTAGGCGTTAACGCCAGTTAATTGACAGCCCTAATCATAATGCCTCTATATTAGCGGTTCTCAAACTGCAGTTCTCAAACTGACCCCTGTTTTAATGGGGTCACCTGGGCTGGCTTAGACTTGCTGGGACCTGGTGTTAGGATATAGATATTCAGGCCTGTCTGTAAAGGTCTATACTCTAAGAATTTAGGTGTATTCTTATCACTTAGCTAGTTATAGAGGTGTCACGGAGTGTGGGGGAGTCCAGGCCCTGCACCCCTCTTCCTGGGATTCACTGAGACTCTCAGCCAGCCAGTAAAACAGAAGGTTTATTGGACAACAGGAACACAGTCCAAAACAGAGCTTGTGGGTACACGCAGGACCCCTCAGTCAAGTCCTTCTGGGGGAGCAGGGAGCTTAGACCCCCAGCCCTGGGGTTCCCTGTGTTCCTCCACCCAGCCCCAAGCTGAAACTAAAACCCACCGAGCAGGTTCCCTGCTGCAGCCTCCGTCCACATTCCTGGGCAGAGGTGTCACCTCCCCCTCCCCCTCCTGGCTCAGGTGACAGGCTCTCAGGTCTCCCGTCCCCAGGGCACATTCCCAGGTCAACACTCCCCCCTCCCTGCTGCTTCACATCGTCACATCTCTCCCCCCTTCGAGACTGAACTGAGCGGGGTCACTGTGACCAGTGACCTGGGGAAGTTCGGGGCCCCCTCTCCGGGACAGCGCATCCGCTATCAGGTTGGCACTTCCCTTCACGTGGACCACGTCCATGTCGTAATCCTGCAGGAGCAGGCTCCACCTCAGGAGCTTGGCGTTGGCTCCTTTCATCTGGTGCAGCCAGGTCAGGGGAGAGTGGTCGGTGTACACGGTGAAGTGTCGCCCGAAGAGATAGGGCTCTAGTTTCTTGAGGGCCCACACCATGGCCAGGCACTCCTTCTCGATGGCCGCGTAGTGTTGCTCCCGGGGTAGCAACTTCTTGCTCAGGTACACGATGGGGTGTCTCTCCCCCTTTTCATCCTCCTGCATTAACACCGCCCCCAGTCCCGTGTCGGAGGCGTCGGTGAACACCACAAAGGGCTTGTCAAAGTCTGGGTTTGCTAGAACTGGGCCACTGACCAGAGCCTCCTTCAGCGCCCGGAAAGCCTCCTGGCACTGCTCGGTCCAGACCACCTTGTCTGGCTTCCCCTTCTTGCATAGCTCAATGATGGGGGTGGCTATGGCGCTAAAGTGGGGCACAAATCTTCGGTAGTATCCTGCCATCCCAATAAAGGCTTGGACCTGCTTTTTGGTGTGGGGAGTGGGCCAGTCTCTGATCACCTCCACCTTGGCCGGTTCCGGCTTTAGGCGGCCGCTCCCCACCCGATGGCCCAGGTAAGATACTTCAGCCATCCCCACCTTGCACTTCTCCGCTTTGACAGTCAGCCCAGCCCCCTGGAGTTGGTCCAGCACTTGTCTAACCTGGGACACGTGGTCCTCCCAGGTCTGGCTAAAGACACAGATGTCGTCAATATACGCCACGACAAAACTCTCCATCCCCCTCAGGAGCTGGTCCACCAGGCGCTGGAAGGTGGCCGGCGCTCCCTTGAGGCCGAAAGGCAGGGTCAGAAACTCATAGAGCCCCAGAGGGGTGATAAAGGCCGATTTCAGCCGGGCATCTGCATCCAGCGGCACTTGCCAGTAGCCCTTTGTAAGGTCCATGGTGGTAAGGTACCGAGCTCCTCCCAGCTTGTCTAGGAGCTCGTCCGGCCTGGGCATGGGGTAGGCATCCGATACAGTGATGGCATTGAGCTTCCGATAGTCCACACAGAACCGGACTGACCCATCCTTTTTGGGGACCAGCACCACCGGCGAGGCCCAAGGGCTGGCCGATGGCTGGATCACCCCCAAAGCCAGCATGTCCCGGACCTCTCTTTCCAGGTCCTGAGCAGTTTTCCTTGTGACTCGGAAGGGGGAGTATCTTATCGGCGGGTGCGACCCCGTCTGCACCCGGTGGACAGTCAGATTAGTGCGTCCAGGCTGGTTGGAAAACAGCTGTCGGTACGGATGCAGCACCCCCCTGACCTCAGCTTGCTGGGCAGGGGTGAGCTGATCCGAGAGGGGGATTGTTTCCAGGGGGGAACCAGCTCTGGTCCCAGGGAATAGATCTACTAAAGGGTCATCTCCCTGCTCCTCCCACTGACCACACACAGCTAACACCACATTCCCCCTGGCATAATATGGCTTCATCATATTCACATGGTACACCCGGAGGTGGTGGGCCCGGTTCGACAGCTCCACCACATAGTTTACCTCATTGAGCTGCTTGACGACCTTGAACGGGCCCTCCCAGGCGGCCTGTAGTTTGTTCTTTCTCACGGGGATGAGAACCATCACCTGATCCCCGGTGGCGTAGGCACGGGCCCGCGCCGTGCGGTCATACCAGACCTTCTGCTTCCTCTGGGCTCTGGCCAGATTCTCCCTGGCCAGGCCCATGAGTTCAGCCAGTCTCTCTCGGAAGGTCAGGACATACTCCACCACTGACTCTCCATCGGGAGTGGCCTTCCCCTCCCACTCGTCTCTCATCAGGTCCAGGGGGCCCCTCACCCTCCTTCCATATAACAGTTCGAACGGGGAAAATCCGGTAGACTCCTGGGGCACCTCCCTGTACGCGAACAGCAGGTGAGGTAAGTACTTGTCCCAATCCTGCGGGTGCTGGTTCATAAAGGTTTTCAGCATCATCTTTAGCGTCCCGTTAAACCTCTCCACCAGCCCATTGGACTGGGGGTGATACGCTGAGGCCCAGTCATGCCGGACCCCACATTTCTCCCACAAGCACCGGAGCAGGGCCGACATGAAGTTGGAGCCTTGGTCTGTCAAGACTTCCCTGGGGAACCCCACTCGGCTGAAAATGGTCAGGAGCGCATCTGCCACGGTGTCTGCTTCAATGGAAGCTAAGGGCACTGCCTCGGGGTAGCGGGTGGCGAAATCTACCACCACCAGAATGTATTTCTTCCCCGACCGGGTCGTCTTGCTGAGAGGCCCCACGATGTCCATGGCCACCTTCTGGAAAGGCTCCTCTATGATGGGCAAAGGTCTCAACGCCGCTTTCCCCTTGTCCCGGGCCTTCCCCACCCTCTGACAGGGGTCACAGGATCGGCAATACTGCCGGACGGTGGTAAAGACCCCGGGCCAGTAAAAGTTCTGTAGCAACCTCTGCCGGGTGCGCCGGATTCCCTGGTGCCCTGCGAGGGGGATGTCATGGGCCAGGGACAGGAGCTTGCGGCGGTACTTCTGGGGGACCACCAGCTGCCTCCTGATCCCACAGGACTCCCCTTCCCCTGGGGGAGCCCATTCTCGGTACAGGAACCCCTTCTCCCACAGGAACCTCTCCTGGCAGCCTCTCCTCATGGTCCGTCCCTCACTGAGGTCGGCCAGGTCCCTGAGCTTCTGCAAGGAGGGATCTTTCCTCAACTCGGCCTGGAACTCAGCGGCTGGGGAAGGGATGGGGCCCGGTTCCCCCTCTGTGGCCAGGTCTGAGGCCGCAGCCTCTCTGAGCCGTGCCCCTCGGCGCTCCCTCCCCACCCGAGTAGGGTCTCGCGCCTCCAGTGTGGTACCCTCCCCAGGGTCAGGTCGCAGTGCCCCTCGCCGGCTCTGGCTACGGGTCACAACCAGGGCGGTCTGGGGGTCGCTTGGCCAGTCCTCTAGGTCTCCCCCCATCAAAACTTCAGTGGGCAAATGGTGGTGTACCCCCACATCCTTGGGGCCCTCCTTGGTCCCCCATTTCAGGTGTACCCTTGCCACGGGCACCTTAAATGGGGTCCCGCCCACCCCCGTCAGGGTCAGGTAGGTGTTGGGCACCACCCGATCTGGGGCCACCACCTCGGGCCGGGCCAGCGTCACCTCCGCGCCCGTATCCCAGTATCCATTGACCTTCCTCCCATCCACCTCCAGGGGAACAAGGCACTCTCTCCGGAGGGACAGCCCCGCACCCACCCTGTAAACCGAGCACCCTGAGTCCAGAGCCTCCAGCCCTCTGGCGGGGCTGGCTGGGGGTACTCTTCCCTCCTGAGCAGGTGGCAAACTGGTAGCCCCCCCTTTCCTGGGTCGCCTGCCCCTCGTCCAGCTGAGTCCCTACCCAGTTAACCCTGGGTAGGTTGGGTCTGCTCAGTTTGTCCCTGAGCCCGGGGCACTGGGCCCGTACGTGGCCTCTCTGGCCACAGTGATAGCAGCTCAGGTCACGTTGGTCCCCTCGAACGGGTCGGAGGGGCCCGACACCAGGCGTTCCCCTTTGGAGGGGGTTCTCCCTATTTCCCCGCTGGGAGGCCCCATGGTGACTCTCTCTCTGCATCGGGGGGGGGCCTGTTCTTTTGGGACTCCTCCCGGCTACCCCCTGACCGACTGTTCACAAACTCGTCGGCCAGCTGCCCTGCATGCTGGGGGTTCGCGAGCTTTTTGTCCACCAGCCACAGCCTCAGGTCGGAAGGGCACTGTTCATACAGGTGCTCCAGTACAAACAGGTCAAGCAGGTCCTCTTTAGTTTGGGCCCCCGCTGTCCACTTGCGGGCATATCCCTGCATCCTGTTGACCAGTTGTAGGTAGGTGACCTCAGGCGTTTTACGCTGACTCCGGAACCTTCTCCGGTACATCTCGGGGGTCAGCCCAAACTCACGGAGCAGGGCCTGTTTGAACAGTTCATAGTCCCCTGCCTCTGCCCCTGTCATCCGGCTGTAGACCTCCACGGCTTTGGGGTCCAGTAAGGGGGTGAGGAACTGGAGCCTGTCTGCAGGGTCAACCCTGTGCAGCTCGCAGGCATTCTCAAAGGCCGTCAGGAAGCTATCTATGTCCTCCCCCTCCTTCCGCTGGGCCAGGAAGCACTTATCAAAGCTCCTTGCAGTCTTGGGTCCCCCCTCACTCACCGCAGCCGGGGCCCCACTGCTCCTCAGCCTGGCCAGCTCCAGTTCATGCTGCCTTTGTTTCTCCTTCTCCTGCTGCTCATGTTGACGTTCCCTCTCCTTCTCCTGACGCTCCCTCTCCTTCTCCTCCTGCTCATGTTGACGTTGTTTCTCCTTCTCCTCCTGCTCATGTTGACGTTGTTTCTCCTCATGTTGACGTTGTTTTTCATGATCCTCCAGCTCCCTCATTTTCCTCTCCCTCTCCCATTCCAGCCGCATCCGCTCCAGGGATGGGGAGCTCCGCTGGGAGGATCCCCTGCTGGCTGCTGGGGTCAGGGGGCCCTCGGTATTCGCTGGGCTTCCCACAACCCCTCCCCCAGGCATAGGTAGGAAGGGTCTCGGGGTGTCCTGGGCAGCAGTCTGACCCCTCCCAGCCTGGTCAGGCCCCAGGGCCCACGCTGCGTTCGCCGGGCGGCTTCCCTCAGGGACAGGGATCGGGTCATCCAAGCGATCCCTCTCCTCCAGCTGGGCAATCAGCTGTTCCTTGGTGGACCTCCCGACGCGCAGCCCCCTCTGCCTGCACAGCTCCACCAGGTCGCTCTTAAGGCGTTTAGCGTACATCTCCCGGCTGGCCACTCGCAGGCCGGGCAGCTGTCCACGGTTTCCAGGAAAAGCCCCTAGTGTGCCAGTCCTTCTTGAGGTCACCACCTCTTTGCCAGGGTCGAGCTGCAGACTCCTCCGCCCCTGGGACCGCTCGCTGCAATCCCCCGGGGGACCCTGTTACTGCAAAAGTCCTTCTCTCTGGTCACACACTCCCAGGGGTTAACCGCCCCCTGAAACCGTCTCTCTCTGAATCTTCAGCACGCCTGGTCCCCGTCAATCCCCCTTCGTTTTACTGTTCCCCAGTCACTTACTGCAGGAAGCGCCGTTCACGGGGTGCAGTAGATCCCACCGCTGCCACCAGTTGTCACGGAGTGTGGGGGAGTCCAGGCCCTGCACCCCTCTTCCTGGGATTCACTGAGACTCTCAGCCAGCCAGTAAAACCGAAGGTTTATTGGACAACAGGAACACAGTCCAAAACAGAGCTTGTGGGTACACCCAGGACCCCTCAGTCAAGTCCTTCTGGGGGAGCAGGGAGCTTAGACCCCAGCCCTGGGGTTCCCTGTGTTCCTCCACCCAGCCCCAAACTGAAACTAAGACCCACCGAGCAGGTTCCCTGCTGCAGCCTCCATCCACACTCCTGGGCAGAGGTGTCACCTCCCCCTCCCCCTCCTGGCTCAGGTGACAGGCTCTCAGGTCTCCCGTCCCCAGGGCACATTCCCAGGTCAACACTCCCCCCTCCCTGCTGCGTCACATCGTCACAAGAGGTATAAAAGAAAGAATCAAAATCACTGTCTGCCGGTGTAAGGGCCTTCTCTTACTGTGACAGTCTGAGGCCCTGTGCTTAGGCTAAGGCCTTTGGCTAAGCAGCAGAGGCAGCCATAAGCCAGGAAGCGAACAGTCACATCCTCACATTCCAAACTAGTCACATTGAAAGAAGGTGCTATTGGGCTGTTAGGAATACAATGCTGTCCTGAATACAATCCTGTCCTGATAATTCCTATCACCTCCAGAGAAAGGGAAGTGCCTAGAAAATGTAAAAGGAAACTTAGTTTGATAGCATCCTGTCTGGCAAGAACTCACTTATCAATAGCTGGGATGTGAAATCCTCATTTTCTGTGTTGTTCTATCACTGTACTCCCCACTTTGCTATTCTTTGTCTGTATAAACTCTGGTTCTGTGATTGTTTCTGTCTGCTATATCATTAATTTTGCTGGGTGTAAACTAATTAAGGTGGTGGGATATAATTGGTTAAATAATCATGTTACAATATGTTAGGATTGGTTAGTTAAATTTCTGTAAAATGGTTGGTTAAGGTATAGCTAAGCAGATCTCAAGTTTTACTATATAGTCTGCAGTCAATCAGGAAGTGGGGGGCTGGGGTAGGAACAGGAAATGGGGGTAGGGAACTTGGAATCATGTTTTGCTAAGGGGGGGAATGGGAACAGGGACACAGGTAAGGTTCTGTTGTGTGAGAGCTGGGAAGGGGGATGCTAAGGAAGGAAACTGGAATCATGCTTGCTGGAAGGTCACCCCAATAAACATCAAATTGTTTGCACCTTTGGACTTCGGGTATTGTTGCTCTCTGTTCATGCAAGAAGGACCAGGGAAGTAAGTGGGTGAAGGAATAAGCCCCCTAACACCCGGGGCCAAAGCCAAAGCTTGAAGCCACACTGCCTGGGGCCGAAGCCTGAGAGCTTCAGCCCAGGGAAGCAAGGCTCATGTCACAGACCCCCTGACTGCAGCTGAAGCCCTTGGCCTTTGGCTTGGGTCCCCCACCCATGGTGGAGGGGCTCAGGCTTTGGTCCCCTACCCAGGATGGTGGGACTTGGGTGGGCTCAGGCTTTAGTTCTCCCTCATGGGGTCATGTAGTAATTTTTGTTGTCAGAAGTGGGTTGCGGTGCAATAAAGTTTGAGAACCCCTGCTCTATATAAATCCATGGTATGCCTGTCAGGGACTCACAGGACTTGTGCTCTCTCTTGGCTCTGTACGGCCCCTGGGAGGAACCTCCTACAGCCCTTCTCGGGGGTCCACTTTCTCTCAGGGGTTAAGACATAGGCCCCTCCGCTTCCTGGAACCACACCTCTCTGAGCCTTAATACACCTCTCTCTTGCCGTGGGCCCCCTCAGGGAGTCCACTGGCTTTGGACCCCCGGGGCCGCTACACCCAGAGGGAATAATGCCACCCTGATATCTAGACTGGAGCGACTCTCAGCCAGTGTAAAACAGGAGGGTGTATTGAGCGGCTACCATGCTGAAACCTGAACCCAGCACAGGAAACTCTCAGGGTCTCAGACCTAGCATCCCTCAGCACAGCACATCTAGGTTTCTTCTGCAGCCAGGTGGGCTCTGCCTGCTCTCCACTACCAGCCCAGAACCCACTCCTTCCAGCTGGGCATCTGATATCACTGTCTCCCAAGTCCCGCCTCTGTCCTTTGTCTTCTGTCCCAGGTCAACAGATTGCCTCGGCCTCCTCTCCTTTCAGCTTCTCCTCTCATCCGTCCTTTGTTTCCCCTCTGGCTGGAACCGGCTGGTCAGGCCACCGGGATCCTCTCTCCGCAGCCCATTGTCCTCACGCTGGCCAGAACCAGCTGTGACTCCCAAGCTGGGCTTCCTGGTCACCAGTCACTGGGGTATCCATTCTCCAGACCATTTGCTGGCCCTCTGTAACAACAAACTCCCTCTCCCACTGTGACAGATTTTTGTTACCAATCTGCCTGGGGCATCAGTTGATCAGGCTGATGCCGCAGGATCGTTTGGGGAGGAGGTGCAGAACACATCAAGTGTCTAAGTTTTAAAGCTTGTGACAAAGTTGCTCCTCTGCCTTGGTGGGTCCTGCGCTTATTGGCGGATTTGCTCGCCTCAGAGGTTCACGGCAGCCCTCAGTTTGGCCACTTTCATGGCTCAAATCTGCCATTCACTCACTTAGCCTCATCACTGGCCAGCATGGGGAAAAGAAGAAGAACAACCCCCCAGTCTCTGCTGATCCACCTAGGGGGTCGGGGAACAGGCCAGAGACCTTCCCCTCTGGTGAAACCCACAGTCCAGGTCAACTCCTCTGGTATCAAGTAGGGAGTTGGGGGATGGAGGGATGGGGGAATCCGGGCCCACCCTCTAGTCTGGGTTCCAGCCCAGGGCCCTGTGGATTGCAGCTGTCTACAGTGGCTCCTGTAACAGCTGTGTGACAGCTACAACTCCCTGGGCTACTTCCCCATGGCCTCCTCCCAACACCTTCTTTATTCTCAACACAGGACCTTCCTCCTAGTATGTGATAATGCTTGTACTTCTCAGTCTTCCAGTAGTACGCCTTCTCACTCTCAGCTTCTTGCACCTCTTGCTCCCAGCTCCTCGCACGCATGCCACAAACTGAAGTGAGCTCCTTTTTACCTCTGCCTTGATCTCCTCCCTTTTTGCCGCTGGAAACTGATAAGGCCTTAACGTTACCTTTGCTCCAGGGTCTGTGATAATGTGGTGATAAGCTTCGGTGGTCTGACCTGGTTTGGTTGAAAACACATCCTGGTATCAGTTGATCATCTCAGTTACCTCCTTCTTCTGGTTTGGTGTCAGATCAGTGGATATCCTGATCTGCTCCTGCATGTTATTTCCCTGGATCGGGGTCTCTTGGGCCACTACACACACCTCTCATTGGTGCCAAGGCTTTAAGAGGTTAACGTGATAAATTTGTTCTTGTTTCCAGCGTCCTGGCTGCCACACCTTGTAGGTTACTTCCCCCATAGATTCAACCACCTCATAGGGCCCCTGCCATTGGGCCAAAAGCTTGCTTTCTGCCGTGGGTACCAACATCATCACCCGATCTCCTGGTTGGAACTGTCGGACTTTTGCCTGGCGATTGTAATGGGTTTGCTGAGCCTCCTGAGCCTTTTCCAAATGTTCCCATACAATAGGGGTGACCCGGGCTATCCATTCTCGCATCTGCAACACATGGTCAGTTATATTTCTCCCCTCATTGGGTTTCTCTTCCCAGATTTCTTTTGCGATATCTAGTATGTCACGGGGGTGGCGTCTGTATAATAACTCAAAGGGGGAAAACCCAGTTGAGGCCTGAGGTACCTCCCAGATTGCGAACATAAGGTAGGGTAGTAGGATGTCCCAATCCTTCCCGTCCCGACTTACCACTTTCCTTATCATTGCCTTGAGGGTTCAGTTAAACCTTTCTACCAGCCCATCAGTCTGCGGATGATAGACCGAAGTCCTCAAGGTATGTATATGGAGCAGTGTACAGAGATCCTACATTAGCTTCGACATAAATGGGGTACCTTGGTCTGTTAATATCTCCTTTGGTAGCCCCACTCAGGCAAAGATCCCCACCAACTCTTTGGCTATCGTTTGAGAGGCTGTGTTCCGCAGGGGGACAGCTTCTGGGTAGCGAGTAGCATAGTCCAAAACAACAAGTATATATTGGTGACCCCGAGCCGTCTTCTCCAGGGGTCTCACCAGGTCCATGGCTATTCGCTCAAAGGGGACCTCTATGATGAGAAGGGGTACTAAAAGTGCCCTCAAGTGGGGATGGGGACTGTGCAGCTGACATTCTGGGCAGGACACACAGTACCTCCGTACTTCTTCATGTACTCCGGGCCAGAAGAACTGTCGTAGGACCCATACCAGGGTCTTCTCTACCCCCAAATGCCCCCCAAAAAGATGACTATGGGCAAGACTTAATACAGCATTCTGTTATTTTTGAGGTACTAAGATCTTCTGTACCTTCTGTCCCTGTACTGGTAAGACCCAGTATAAGAGATTCTTCTTCATTATGAAGTAGGGTCCTGGTCCCTGGGTTTTCCCTTCCATGGGAACCCCATCTATTTCAGTCACCTCCTTCCTAATGTTGTCGTACTTTGGGTCTTCAGCTTGGTCCCATTCAAAATTTCCTCTCCCAGTGCTAATCTGCCGGAGATCTAGGGGGCCAGTCTCTGTTGTCTCAACTGGTTCAGAGGCGTTAGGGTGGGGGTCAGACTCGGGTGCTTCTCCCTCCTGGATGGCGTCCTTTTCAGCTGCTCGGGTCCGCCTACCTACGAGAGCGACCCTCTGGCTTTGGGTCAGTATTCGGTTCCCAAGGCCTTAACTGCCTTTCTTTCCCTTTTCGTCTTTCTACCCCGTCTGGGAGGGGAGAACAAATCTGGGGATATTTCAGAGAAGATTGGGGATTGACAATCTACTGGGGATGCCTCACTAATTTCAGGGTCCCCCTCTCTCTCCAAACCCCCTACTGGGATTAAGTCTCCAAACCCTGGGAAGTCCCTTCCTATGAGCACTGGGTATGGGAGTTTAGGGACTACACCTGCTGCTACCTCAGTAGTGTTCCTCTGGATTTCAATTTTTACTGGGATGGTGGGGTAGTAATTAACTGTCCCATGGACGCATGTTATCCCTGTACATTTAGCCGGCAGCAGCTGACTACGCTTCACGAGCTTCCCTGAGATAAGTGTGATAGCACTCCCCGAATCAACCAGAGCTGTGGTCTCTACCCCATTTAGCTTCGCTGGTCTGGTGTACATATGTGGGGTTAGTGAGACCCCCCAAAAGGTGGATTAGGGAGCATGGGTCTGCCCACACAGGAATGGGGCAAGGATGCCAGACCACTGATCTCGAGGCCAGGCCTCCCATAGGCTGTCCTCTCAAAGGCCAGGAGATATGGATCTATGTCATCCTCCCCCGTCATTTTCTGCAGGCAATTGCTGGCCTGTATGATACGTGTCCCACCATGGCCACAGTTCATCTCTGCAAGGGCCTTCACTTGATTTACCAGTTCCTGCAACATAGTACGGTCTTGAGCGGCCTGGTCCATCAACAAGCGATTGGTCTCTTGCTGCAGCCGCACTGCCTCCTGTTGGGCAGCAGCCTGGACACGGGTAGCCTCCTCCCAGGAAAAAGGGACCTACTTAACCTGGGGCTAATATATCTGCCTTCTATCACTCTCCTGTAGCCATCTGGCCCGACCCTGTCACAAAAGATACAAAAGCACCCCCACCTCTGCCCCAGCCCCAGCCCCACTCCACCCCTTCCATGAGACCCCACTCCTGCCCCGCCTCTTCCCACATCTTTTCCACCCCCATTCCAACCCCTTCCCCAAAGTCCCCACCCTGCTCCTCCCCCCACCTTCCTGGAAAGCACTAAGCACTGCCAAACAGCCAAACTCTCTTGTTTTTTCCTTCGTTTTTTCAATGATTTGCATGCAGAGGGGGTAGGGCTGTTTCCCTGGGTGTTACTGGTTTAATGAGGTGATAGGAGATGGAGTTTGTTGTTACAGAGGACCCACGATGGAACTGGGACCCCAGCCAATGGCCTGGAGAATGGATACCCCAGCCACTGGTGACCTGGTGACCGGGAGGGTCAGCTCGGGAGTCACAACCAAATCTGGCCAGTGGGAGGACAATGGGCTGCGAAGAGAGGACCCCGGTGACTTGACCAGCCGGTGTCAGCCAGCGGGGTACAAAGGTTCCAGCCATAGGGGTACAAAGGACGGCTGAGAGGAGAGAAGGCCCAGGTGACCCTGTTTACCTGGATAGAAGACAATGGACAGAGGTGGGATGAGGGGAGGTGATATCGGATGCCCAGCTGGAAAGCGCAGGGTCTCCCGACTGGAGAGAGAGAGCAGGCACAGCCCCCCTGGATGCAGGAAAGACTTAGATGTATGGTGCTGAGGGAGGCCAGGCCTGAGGCCATGAGAGTTTCCTGTGCTGGGTTCAGATGCTCAATAAAGCCTCCTGTTTTACACTGGCTGAGAGTCACTCTGGGCTAGAGAACAGGGGGGCATTATTCCCTCTGGGAGTGGAGGCCCCGGGATTCCAGAGCGAGTGGACTCCTGTGGCGAGAGACAGGCATGCTAAGGCTCAGAGAGGTGCGGTTCCAGGAGGCGGAGGGACTTAACCCCCAAGAGAGAGTGGACCACCAAGAGGGGCTGTCGCACCGAAAGGGGTTCCCCCCCAGGGACCGTATGGGCCAAGAATGGCACAACTTGGGAGTCTGTGACACCCCATTCCCCACCCCTTGAGCCAGGCAGTCTCTACCCTGGGGCCGGATCAGAGCCAGTGCCCCATGTGGGGAAAGGCCCCATTACTCATTACCCACCCCTAGGCCAGCCAGCCCCATGTGAATTGTGTTCTGTGTTGGTCCCAGCTTAGCTCTGCACCAAGGTGCTAGGCTCCCTGAAGCAGATCGACGCTGGCAATAGGGAGGTGATTGGCTTGGATGAAGCTGGGGATGTCTATGTCCTGTACAAAGGGAACTGGCTCTACGTGTTGGGGCCCATGCAGCACGTGTCCGGGGGTCCAGGGGCATGTTGGCCGTGGACAGACACATCTACATGTACTGACTGATGGGCAACACCTGGGAGAAAACAACAGGTACCCATCCCGCAGGGGCTGGAGGCAATCTGGGGTTTCAGGGTCCTTCTTCCCGAGGGGCCACCCTAATCCATCTGGGACAGGGCAGAGATCCCTGCTTTGCCATCCCAGCCGAGCTCCCTGCGTCCCCGTGGCTATCGGCTGGGACCTGGGCTGGGGGCTCCCTCGCCGGCAGCTGGGCTGGCTCGGCCAGGGGAGCCCAACAGAGAGCAGGACCCAGCTGTGCCTGCTCTAATCACTAAAGACTTTATTATTAGGGCTATTATAGCCTGAAGGCAGGGCCCCATCCTGCCATGCACTGCACAGACTCTGACTGAGAATGGGGCCCCCATCGTGCTAGGTGCAGGCACTGCCCAGGCTGAGATCAGGGCTCCTGTCACACCAGGTGCTGCACAGACCCTGACCGAGATCGGGAAGGATTTATCTTCCTTGACCCCAGTCTCATCCCTGGTGTCAGGGTCACTTCCACAGCTCGATGCAGGGAAAGACCTGTTTGTGATTGGTGTTGACGCCTCCATGGGCACCTGGTGCCTCTTGCGACCGGGGACCATTCTGCAGTGGGGCAGCCCCTCCCTGCCCTGGGCCCACATGAACGGGAAGCTCAAATACATCAGCTATGGCTGGCGGGGCTGCTGCAGGGTGAACACTGCCGTCCAGGTCTGGTTCCACTGGGGCATCTGGCCAGACAAGTGCATGGGGACCCACTGGGTGCACATCCCGGGCACACTCACCATTACCGAGCTTGGCACTGATGGGAGCGTCTACAGGGTGAACAGCTAACAAAAAAGCTAACAAAATGTTAGGAACCATTAGAAAAGCAGTTGAAAACAAGACAGAAATTATAATTAGGGCTAAGTGATTAAAAAAATTAATCACGATTAATCGCACTGATAAACAATAATAGAATACCATTTATTTTAACATTTTTGAATGTTTCTACATTTTTCAAAGCTATTGATTTTAATTACAATACAGAATACAAAGTGTACAGTGCCCACTTTATATTTTTTTTATTACAAACATTTGCACTGTAAAAAAGAAACTTCAATTCACCTCATTGAAGTACTGTAGTGCAATCGCTTTATCATGAAAGTTGAACTTGAACATGAAAGTTGAACATGAAAGGGAACTCACCAGCTGCGTGCTCCTTCAGTGTTGTGCCCCAGGTGTCTCCGGGGGGGGAGCAGGGCCAAACCCCTACTGGCAGCCCCAGCACTCAACACCAAGACGGTGCATCCAGGAGCACAAGGGTGGGGGAAGGGCTCATAGGCGCCGACTCTGTGGGTGCTCCAGGGAAAAATGAGTGGGTGCTCTGCACCCACCGGCAGCCAAGCTCCCCTCACTTCCCCACCTCACCTCCACCTCCTCCCCTGAGCGCACCGTGTCCCTGCTCCTTCACCTACCTCCCAGCATTTGCCACCGCCAAAGAGCTGTTTGGTGACGTAGCAAGCTCTAGGGGAAGGGGCAGGAAAGTGGCACGCTTAGGGGAGGAGGGATAGCTCAGTGGTTTGAGCATTGGCCTGCTAAACCCAGGGTTGTGAGTTCAATCCTTGAGGGGGCCATTTAGGGATCTGGGGCAAAAATTGGGGTTTGGTCCTGCTTTGAGCAGGGGGTTGGACTAGATGACCTCCTGAGGTCTCTTCCAGCCCTATGATTCTATGACTGTGTGTTGTGTGAAGAAGTACTTCCTATGTTTGTTTTAAACCTGCTACCTATTAATTTCATTGAGTGACCCCTATTTCTTGTGTTATGAGGAGTAAATAACACTTCCTTATTCACTTTCTCCGTACCAGTCAAGATTTTATAGACCTCTATCATATTGCCCCTTAGTTGTCTCTTTTCCAAGCTGAAAAGTTCCAGTCTTTTTAATATCTCATACAGAAGCTGTTCCATACCCCTAATTGTTCTTGTTGCCCTTCTCTATACCTTTTCCAATTCCAGTATATCATTCCTGATATGGGGCAACCAGATCTTCATATACTATTCAAGATGTGGGCATTGTGATGAAGCAGGGGATTTTCTTTGCGTGCAGAGGGGGTAGGACTCAGTTTCCCTGTGTTACTGATTTAACAAGGGGGTGGTGTCACACTCCAATGGCCCGCTCCCTCAGGGAGTCTTCGCGGAAGGCAGATCAGCATTGTATGTGGCTAACACTTTTGCAAGCATCGCAAAGCATTTTGGAGTGGGTCAAAGGTGTGTGGGCAGAGATTGGAAGTTTCCTTTGCAGAATATGAGAGGCCAGGGCGGAGAGGAAGAAGAAGAGCAGAGAATGAGTTAACTCAACACTTCGGCTAGCTCCGTGTGAAGATAAGATGCTGGACCTGGCCCAAGGTCAGCAGCTGCCCAGCCGTGAGAAGAGGAGAACTAAGTTGAGCAGAGCTGCAGAGATAGCAGCAAGAACAGTGAGAGCAAATGAGACAGCGACAGCGAAGGCCACTAGAAGGGAAAACAAAGTCTCCGGAGCCGGGATGTTTTGGGAAATCGAGGAGGCCACAGCAAGCTGGTTTGGACTGGCGCAAAGAGCACCAGGAGCAGAGGTCCCTGAGTGGAATATTCCACCCCCACCCCCCGCCAGGAGCCCAGGACTTAAAACCCTCCTGAGAGCTGGAGCAACTCGGAGATCAACAGCGGATCCTCGGATGACCTGGGCCCAAGACACCACTCGCGTCCACCCTTCCCCCCAGTCTTCTTCTGACATTACACCCAGGCCTGGCCAGTCTCGGGTAGTGCATGTCTGAGTATGAAAGTGGGTTAGGGCTTGGGGCACTAACACTTTTTTCCCCCTAAGTGACGTGGGAGCGTTCCCAGCACTTTCTGCTGTTATTTTATTATTTTATCAATAAAGCTTGTGACAGGGTTGGGCCAGATGGCTACAGGAGAGTGATATTAGCCCCAGGTTAAGTAGGTCCTTTTCCCCTGGGTAAGGTAACAGGGACGGTTCCAGAACAATCAGGAACTTTCTGGAAACAATTAAGGCAGACAGGCTGATTAGAACACCTGAAGCCAATCAAGAAGCTGCTAGAATCAATTAAGGCAGGCTAATCAGGGCACCTGGGTTTAAAAAGGAGCTCACTTCAGTCAGTGAAGGGCATGCGAGGAGCTGGGAGCAAGAGGCGCAAGAAGCTGGAGTGAGAAGGCGTACTACTGGACAACTGAGAAGTATAAGTGTTATCAGACATCAGGAGGGAGGTCTTGTGGTGAGAATAAAGAAGGTGTTGGGAGGAGGCCATGGGGAAGTAGCTCAGGGAGTTGTAGCTGTCGCGCAGTTGTTTTAGGAGCCACTGTAGACATTCCCCCATCCCTCCATCCCCCAACTCCCTACTTGATACCGGAGGAGTTGACCTGGACTGTGGGTTCCACCAGAGGGGAAGGTCTCTGGCCTGTTCCCCAGTCCCCAAGGTGGATCAGCAGAGACTGCGGGGATTGTTCTTCTTCCTTTCCCCATGCTGGCCAGTGATGAGGCTAACTGAGTGAACGGCAGATTTGAGCCACGAAAGTGGCCAAACTGAGGGCTGCCATGAACCTCTGAGGTGAGCAAATCCGCCAATAAGCGCAGGACCCCCTAAGGCAGAGGAGGAACTTTGTCTACTTTATATGAAAAGGTTTCAGTGATGTGGCCTTCGGGCCAATGTACTAGTCCTCATGTGGCCCTCGTGGTGATTTGAATTTGAGATCCCTGAGCTAGACCTTGGGAAATGTAGCCCCAAGTCACTCCTGGATGGTCATCTGATGCCCCCACATTATATCAGGAATTTTAATTCACCAAGAATGAGCAGAAGGTTTTGGATTACGGAGGGGCCCTTTTTCACCCTCTGGGTCAAACTGGGCACAAGTGATGGGAAAACCCTATTCCCAAACTGCACTTTATGCCGCCGGTCCCAGAGCCTGGCAAACAGACTGAGTGCAGCCTCGTGTGGCATGAGGGAATACCCAAACCCAGCAAAGGCCTTGGCAGTCCAGCGGCAGGACTTCTGCCTGGGGCAAAGCAACCAGCTAGGCACTGAAATTGGTGGTTGCTGACAAAGGGCTGGCTCCGTATGTGGACATGCACTGACTCCGTTCGCTGCCCAAATGCCAGGCCTGGGCTATATAGCAACTGCAGCTGACCAAGGGATAGAAATCATCCCCAGACAGCGGGTCTCCTGCCTTGGACCATGCCCCGGAGCTGGTGGCTTCCATTATATTCCAAATGGCAGGGGTGGGCACGCAGCATCTTCAATAGCTGATGTGCCCGCCCATTGAACACTTTTAGCCCCCTTTATTTCAAACAAACTCAGACAGGGGCTGCGCTGCCCAGGCGAGGTTTCTGGGAGCCTGAATCTGCTTTCTGGCACATGGAGCTGACGGTGTCCGGCCAATTCCCATGGAGCAGGCTGAGGGGAAACCTGAGAGATTTTGAAGGCTCCGAAAGAACGCATCTTTGTGTAGGTGCCGAGGATCCCGGGCCTGCCCCAGGGCATTGACCAGCTGACAAGAATTCTCCACGGGCCTGGCAGGGAGCCCCCAGCCCCCAATGCTACTGGTGCAGAGAATGCAGCTAGCAGCCTGTGGCGCTTACATGTGCAATTTGAGATCTGTCCTCCTCCCTGACCCGCCAGGGGTGTAGGGTGCTGGGCTGGGCTGTTGTATTTTGAACCATCCTGGGAGCGGGGAGCTGGGGCTGGTCTGCAGGGATCCAGCTGAGCCCCTTGCCGTCAGGTCTGGGCTCAGCGAAGGTGTGGTGCATTTCGTTGCAGTGCCCTCAATATTACACTGCGGGGGCATCATAACACAGGAGGGGCCTGCATAACTGACTTTGCAGTAAACCTAAATCTTGCATGGCTGGTTGGCTCAGCTGGTTAGAGCGTGGTGCTAATCATAGAATCATAGAATATCAGGGTTGGAAGGGACCTCAGGAGGTCATCTAGTCCAACCCCCTGCTCAAAGCAGGACCAATCCCCAACTAAATCATCCCAGCCAGGGCTTTGTCAAGCCTGACCTTAAAAACCTCTAAGGAAGGAGATTCTACCACCTCCCTAGGTAACACATTCCAGTGTTTCACCACCCTCTTGGTGAAAAAGTTTTTCCTAATATCCAACCTAAACCTCCCCCACTGCAACTTGAGACCATTACTCCTTGTCCTGTCCTCTTCTACCACTGAGAATAGTCTAGAACCATCCTCTCTGGAACCACCTCTCAGGTAGTTGAAAGTAGCTATCAAATCCCCCCTCATTCTTCTCTTCTGAAGACTAAACAATCCCAGTTCCCTCAGCCTCTCCTCATAAGTCATGTGTTCCAGACCCCTAATCATTTTTGTTGCTCTCCGCTGGACTCTTTCCAATTTTTCCACATCCTTCTTGTAGTGTGGGGCCCAAAGTTGGACACAACACTCCAGCTAAGGCCTCACCAATGTTGAATAGAGGGGAACAATCACGTCCCCAGGACCGACCCCGGGGCACTCCACTTGATACCGGCTGCCAACTAGACATGGAGCCATTGATCACTACCCGTTGAGCCCGACAATCTAGCCAGCTTTCTACCCACTTTATAGTGCATTCATCCAGCCCATACTTATTTAACTTGCTGACAAGAATACTGTGGGAGACCGAGTCAAAAACTTTGCTAAAGTCAAGAAACAATACATCCACTGCTTTCCCTTCATCCACAGAACCAGTAATCTCATCATAGAAGGCGATTAGATTAGTCAGGCATGACCTTCCCTTGGTGAATCCATGCTGACTGTTCCTGATCACTTTCCTCTCATGTAAGTGCTTCAGGATTGATTCTTTGAGGACCTGCTCCATGATTTTTCCGGGGACTGAGGTGAGGCTGACTGGCCTGTAGTTCTCAGGATCCTCCTTCTTCCCTTTTTTAAAGATTGGCACTACATTAGCCTTTTTCCAGTCATCCGGGACTTCCCCCGTTCGCCACGAGTTTTCAAAGATAATGGCCAAGGGCTCTGCAATCACAGCCGCCAATTCCTTCAGCACTCTCGGATATAACTCGTCCGGCCCCATGGACTTGTGCACGTCCAGCTTTTCTAAATAGTCCCTAACCACCTCTTTCTCCACTGAGGGCTGGCCATCTACTCCCCATGCTGTGATGCCCAGGGCAGCAGTCTGGGAGCTGACCTTGTTTGTGAAGACAGAGGCAAAAAAAAGCATTGAGTACATTAGCTTTTTCCACATCCTCTGTCACTAGGTTGCCTCCCTCATTAATAACACCAAGGTGATGGGTTTGAGCCCTGTATGGGTCATAGTTGCTTTTATCCCCTGACATAAAAGGCCAGACCTGAGACCTTATGATATTTTCTGTCTTATCTATTACTTTCCTCATGGCTCCTAATATTCTGTTTGCTGTTTTGACTGCCCCTGCACATTGAGTGGATGTTTTCAGACAACTATCCACAATGACTCCCAGCTTGCTTTCTAAAGTGGTAACAGCTAATTTAGACCCCATCATTTAGTATTTATAGATGGGATTGTTTTCCAATGTGCATTTTTTGCATTTACTTTCCTATCTCAGTTTTGGAGCCTTAATACAAGAACTAATAACTTTAACCAGTAAATAAAATTAATGCAGAATATTTGCTCCACATCATTGTCCTTAGCACATCACACCAATGACCCTCAAACTTTTTTATTTTCATTTTGTGATGGATCCCGCTGGGGTGCCACCTGGAACTGGGGTATAGCTGAGCTCTCTGTTTTACCAATCTGGGTTTCCTCTCACACTGTGACACTGTAACAAGCTTCAAAGCCCTTCAAGCTTGCATTCACACCACCATTTACAGGCAGGGGCCACATCCAGCTGCATTCATGAATTCTCTGCCAGCCACCGCATGAACCAACAATAGAGAGGGTCCAGCCAAAATACCCCCAGCTCCCCAGCCTAGGACCCTGGAGCTGTACTGTCCTGCCCTGGTCAAAACTTGACCAGTATGAATTTATTACCCAGTCCGCACCCCCCCTTGATGCGAAGAGGACAATGCACAAAGTTTTGTTAACTGAACTGAGATTTCCCCCAAACACTTCACTCAAAAACACACTGGTTCAGATAAAACATAAAACAGGTTTATTAACTACAGAAAGATAGATTTGAAGTGATTATAAGTGATAACAACCAGATCAAAGTAGATTACCATAAGAAATAAAGGAAAACGCAATCTAAGCCTAATATACTAGTTATTATTTGAATCAAGGAGTGTCTCACCAAGTTAGTTAGTACAAGCAGGTTAGCTTTTGCATACACAGGCTGGCTTCCTTCTTTCCTGCCTGGGACCAGCACTTCCCCCCATTTCAGTCTTTTTTCCTTTGGTGTTTTCAGGTGCTGTGTTGTAGGGAGAGTGAGGTCCAGTCATGATGTCACTTCCCCCTTTTATATCTTTTTCCAACTTGCTGGAAAGGTCTTTTGCTGTGAACTGGGTCAAACAATCTGCACTGTGTAGTGCTCTCTCTGAGAGATGTTGATTGTACCCAGTTCCAACCCTTGTGTTCTCTCGGAGACGTTTCAATTGTACCCAGTTCCTGGGGTAACCCTTGCGCTCTCTCGGAGAGGCAGAGGTGACAGTAAGCCAGTACGCCCCGGTATGGCATATCGGCAAGAGCCGGTGCGCCGTACCTGGGTGGATCAGCTTCCCCAAGTGCAATTTAAAGGGCCTGCAGCTCCCAGCAGTGGCTGGAGCCTCCAGCCCTTTAAATTGCTGCCAGAGACCTGGGGTAGCGGCGGCAGCGCCACTTCCCCAGGGCTCCAGCAGACTCCAAGGACGATTAAAGGGCCTGGGGTGGTAGTGGTGGCTGGAGCCCCGTCCCCGGAGCCCTGCTGCTGGAGCCCTGCAGAAGCGGCGGTGGGGCTCTGGGGACGATTTAAAGGGCCCAGAGTTCTGGTTGCCGCTACTGCCCCGGCCCCTTTAAACCGCTGCCAGAGCCCCCTGCTGCCGCTGTTACCCCGGCGGGGGGAGGAGGGGAGGGGAGGAGGAAGGAGGCACTTACTGGTACAGGGTGGGCCAGGGCTGGCTCTTACCCCCCAGCCCCGCCCCTTCCGCCCGAGGCCCCGGCCCTCCCAGGGGCCAGAGCCAGCCCCAGCCCAGCCCCGTACTGGTAAGTCCCTAGACTTACTTTGATCCCTGCTGAGAGGTTTATATTGTACCTAGTTCCTGGGGTAACCCTTGTGAGTGTGTCTATTTCCTCAATGAGCCATCAGCGTTGCTTGGTGTTTTTCTTGTACCTGAAAGGCTGCTTGTGGGTGTTCCCAAGCCCACAGCATGTTTCAGTAGCACATACACAGCAAAACTTTATAACTTCATATGCAATGAGAGCACAGACAACTTAGAATGACACTTCATGAGGCATAGTTTGTACAAAAATATAATTATATCACCTTGGTGAATGTCTGGGTGCCTGGGTGTTGCTTTGGGCCACAGAGTGTCATAAATTTATTTATATATATTGTGGAAAATTATAAGCAAGCAAACATGTGCCCTCTCAATTTGTATATCTCATTTCTCATTCAAAAATTATGAAGTCTAAAGTAGTTCAGTTTCCCCTCAAACATTCTTCTAAAACATGGAACAAATTAGAGAACAAATTGGTTTTGGCATTAGCTTAAAGAAAAGGAAAGATCAAAAGCTTTAAAAGTGATAAATGGAAGGAAAATATTACAATAGAATGGCCAACATGGCTTTCCTATCAGCTCTAAGACACTTAGAATCATAGAATCATAGAATATCATGTTTGGAAGGGACCTCAGAAGGTCATCTAGTCCACCCCCTGCTCAAAGCAGGACCAATCCCCAACTAAATCATCCCAGCCAGGGCTTTGTCAAGCCTGACCTTAAAGGTGTATTTCCACTAGATGAAAATGTTATCACCTTTTTCCAATGGCAATGTGTTTTCTTTTTCTATTAAATTACTCAGTACTTAGAAATAAAGTCTTAACCATTGTAATCTGTTCATACAATGCATTTGATATTTCTCCAGAACAAATGAAAACACACTCCAGTTCAAGGCACTAAAGGTGTAAAGATTCAAAACATAAAAATGAATTTAAAAAATGAACTTGCATTTACAAATGACTGGTCTAAAATCTGTTTTAGCCTCTGGAAACTGTTTAGTTCTATAATGTAATATAGAAATCCTGAGTATGTATCTATAGTGACCCAACTGGATGATTCTTCACTGTGCCCTAATGAAAATATAATATGGCACTATACATCTTAAATGTTATTAAGAACATTTGCCTTCTAAACAATGTCATTTCAAGGGCATACTCAAATATTAAGGAAGTTAGGAAAGAGACCTGTTCTAAGGCTGTAACAACTTGATAGGATTAACAGCCCTTCAGGAATTGTTAAAAAAAATGTCCCAGGGGTCCATAGACTAATTCCAGAAAGGAAACATTTGTATTTTCTGATTGAGAAGCAGAGCTATGTACAATGACTTCCTCTGATTTCCATCAGGAGCAACTGAAATGTCTAAGGGCAGCACTGACTGTTACACTGAAAATAAAACTGACTAGCTTTGTGAGAGGTTTCAGAGTAACAGCCGTGTTAGTCTGTATTCGCAAAAAGAAAAGGAGTACTTGTGGCACCTTAGAGACTAACCAATTTATTTGAGCATGAGCTTTCGTGAGCTACAGCTCACTTCATCGGATCCACAGTATGCATCCGATGAAGTGAGCTGTAGCTCACGAAAGCTCATGCTCAAATAAATTGGTTAGTCTCTAAGGTGCCACAAGTACTCCTTTTCTTTTAGCTTTGTGAGAAAGACTTAAGGAGATCAGCACTCATCAGTTGTCTTCTCTGGGCTAAGACTCACCAGAAACCGCTCTCTCTTGGCTCTCAGCTGGATAACAAGGAGCTATTTACCCACAGGAAGGGCTTTGAGGGCCCCCTGGCTGCTCGCGCTACTGCTCGATGCGGGGGCTGGTAGGGGGTTCTGCTCTTGGGCACGCAGCAGCCGACACAGCCAGGGATAAATTTCCTAGGGCTGGGGGGAGGAACGAGAGGCTGCTGGTCCAGTCCTGCTTCTCGGAAACAGCCCTGCCCTGCAGCAATATCTCAGCCCACAACTAAGGGCTTCTGGTTCCTGTGGCAAGAGCGTGGCGCAGTGGTTCATTTTCCTGTTTGCACGCAGCTGTGGTATAAAACTCGGGGCGGGGAGGTGCCCCCCATCCTCTCTGAATGGCGCCCCTGCTATAGTCTAGGCAACATCCACAACCAGTTCATGTCTCACTTTGGAGCAATCCCCAAAAGCTGGCTGCTTCGATTTCTGCACTGTTGTCCCCAGGACTGCAGCATCCCAAGAATCTGGCAGAGCAAGGTAGGAGCAGTTCCCACATCAGGGAAACCCCTGACAGACCCAAAGAGCTCCTAGCAGTGGAACTATGTCTGCAGGGTTTGCATCTGTTGTGCTGGTATCTGTTTTCCACAGCCAGGCACTCAGATACCACAGAATTTGCTCTGAAGAAAAAGTCCAGAGAACACACCTAAACACCCTGCCCTCACTAAACAAGGACACTGTACAGTTGGAGTTGATCCCATCGTGGAACAGGCAACCCAACTACCCAAGAGAACTTTCTTCAATACAGAAAAAAGAAGAAAAAAAAAGAAAAACCCACTGACTGCACATCCTTAGTTGTCACCTATCACCCCACTCTGGAACCCATATGGGGTATCGTCACACTGTAACCTATATTTACATCCTGAAAGAAATCTCCCCCACCCTCTGGCCTGTATTCAACCTCACCAAGCTCATCATCAGAAGCAAGCTTCCCACAGTCCAGGACCCACCAACTCAAAGTGTCACAAGACCCTGTCCCTGCCAGAACAACAGATGCAAAATGTGCAGACATAGCTTCACTGCTACAATGATCAACACCTACCACAACACAACTTACCAGATCCAGGGGTCCATCACAACATGTGCTGTACCTCATCCAGTGCACTCAATGTCCCAGTAACAACTTAGTGGGTGAAACCAGAAAATCACTGTGCTCTCAGATGAACTCACATAGGAAGATGATGAAAGACAAAAACACCCTGTCGCCCAGGAGGGAACACTTTTCACAAAGGGATCATCTATATTTGACCTGTCAGTCCTTGTCCTTGAAGGAACTGCACAGCACCTTCAAGAGATGAGCCTAGGAACTTATATTCATTACTTTGCTGGACACTAAAAACCATGGTCTCAACAAGGACACAGCTTTTATGGCTTGTTACAACAATTTGTAACAAACACCTGCCTTGTAACCCTTAATTGCTTTATGCTTAACAATCTGCCCTGACTCAGATGTAGCTCAGACCCTCTGATTTTGTTCCCCGGACCTGAAGAAGAGCTCTGGGCAGCTTGAAAGCTTGACGCAGTTATGCTTGGCAGAACTCTATTGTTATTGCTTTATCATTTCAGCAGTTATTATCAATGTTTATATTTCAACCCTTTTTTAAAATTTTTATCGGTTTAAATCTTCAGAGTTGTGGGAGATTATTTAATGAATTTGAAATTCAACAAGTTAAAGCTTTGTGAGCATTAAAACACAAATTGTCAACACCAGGAAACAAAATTTACAAAGTAAATATGCTTCAATCTACAAACCAGACCTGTTTTCACTATTCCTCCCTCAGTCCACTTGTAAGAAGCCTCATTCAGCACTGTAAATCACTGGATTTTGACTCTAAGCAGTTCTCAGGTAACCTTTTTCTTACTTCTCCTGTCTGTACATTTCGATTACTATTGATGGAAATAGGTTTTCCTCGGTTTGGGGGGTGTTTGGTGAAACCCATATGTGCTGATGTTTACTGATAAGAATCTAATCTTCGAAGCCTAGGTACAGTGCAAGCAGCAGCTGGAATCACAACACTGGAAACCAGGAGATGCAGACGCATGTTTCAGGGTTTGGCGTCTTTCTTAAAGGACGCTCGGGTGAGCCCATCAGCTCACTGCCGTCCAGCCCCTGGCAGACCTGCCGGCCTTTGGGCCTTTCCCTCACTCCTGTTGTTAATAATGGGATTGTAACAGAACGTGACTAACAAGCACATGCTGCTGGGCTCGCAGGGAACTGACCTGGCATTAATTGTTTGTCTGGGTGCCACGTGTACTAGTGAAGCAGTGACCCAAGCCCTGGAGCTAATGACTGGGGTGGGGGTATGGGGGCAGCACATAGCCTTGAGCAGAGTCAGAGCCCAAGACTGACTAGGAGGTGGGGTGGGGTGGGGTTTGGAGAGGAGGAAGGTCTGACGGGAGGTCATGGAGATATGCTTATGAATGCATATATGACATAACTGGAATATGTTTTATGCTACATATGCCATGTAACTTATCTCTGTAGAGGTTATGATCTACTGAATCTATTAATCCTATTTGTATGCATGTATAATGTTGTATTCGAAGTTATGAATATTGGCTGTGTACCTGCTTGATTCTGAGTAGGTTTTAGTGAAGCAGTTGGTCAGCTGCCTGAGAAAAGACTGTTCTCAGTAAGTGCTCAGTCAAGAAGCCCTTAAGCCAACAATGAACTTGGAGATGCCAATCCACATCTGGGCTTTCCCAGGAATGTGGCTTGGCTGGTAAAGAACTCAGTCATGCTTGGACATGTGACTTGCCCAGGTGATTCCAAAACTCCATTTTGTAGCTGGACTTTGCATAAGAGAGAGGAGGGGGGTCTCCACCAACAAGAGAAAGTCTATTTAAACCCCTGGGAGACCTCTCCATTTTGTCTTCAGCTTCCTAAAGAGAGAGCCTCTCCACCCCCAAAGATACCTGAAAGAAACTGGAACAAAGGACAGTAACTGCAGGGGGTGTGAGTCATTGCTGGACCCAGACTAGAAGGAGATTAGTCTGTAAGAGAGAGCTTGCTGGTACTGGTGAGGTTTTTATCTGTATTCAGTTTTGTTACCATACTAGACATAGACTTGCATGTTTTATTTTATTTTGCTTGGTAATTCACTTTGTTCTGTCTGTTACTACTTGGAACCACTTAAATCCTACTTTCTGTATTTAATAAAATCACTTTTTACTTATTAATTAACCCAGATTATGTATTAATACCTGGGGGGGGGGTCAAACAGCTGTGCATATCTCTCTATCAGTGTTATAGAGGGCGAACAATTTATGAATTTACCTTTTATAAGCTTTATACAGGGTAAAATGGATTTATTTAAGGTTTGGACCTCATTGGGCATCTCAGTGTCAAGGATTAGGGGACTGGAACACATGAATTATGAGGAGAGGCTGAGGGAACTGGGATTGTTTAGTCTGCAGAAAAGAAGAATGAGGGGGGCATTTGATAGCTGCTTTCAACTACCTGAAAGGGGGTTCCAAAGAGGATGGATCTAGACAGTTCTCAGTGGTAGCTGATGACAGAACAAGGAGTAATGGTCTCAAGTTTCAGTGGGCGAGGTTTAGGTTGGACATTAGGAAAAACTTTTTCACTAGGAGGGTGGTGAAACACTGGAATGCGTTACCTAGGGAGGTGGTGGAATCTCCTTCCTTAGATATTTTTAAGGTCAGGCTTGACAAAGCCCTGGCTGGGATGATTTAGTTGGGGTTGGTCCTGCTTTGAGCAGGGGGTTGGACTAGATGACCTCCTGAGGTCCCTTCCAACCCTGATATTCTATGATTCTATAACAGGAACACTTCCTAAATTGCTTTCAATTAAGCATACAGATTTAGGGGACGTGGTTCAGACCTGGGTCCGGCTCAGACCAGACCAGGCACTGAAGTCCTAAGCTGACAGGGCAGGAAAGCAGGAGCAGAAGTAGTCCTGGCACATCAGCTGGCAGCCTCCAAGGTGGTTTCTGTGATCCAACCCGTCACAGGGGGTACAGCCGAGAGTGAGGTGGCACCACCCTTTTCCCTCCCCCACAGAGACACTTTCTGTGTCTTCCCCCAGGACTATTCTGCCCCTGCAAGGCCCTGTCCGAGGCTGGACTGCCAATGGCACCGCCCCCCCGCCTCTCCCCCCTTGGCTGCCTTTGGGCCGTGGGGTGTCCAGCACCTCTGGGAATTGGCCCCTTCCAATCCTGCATTTCTCTGATTTAACATGAGATTCTGCAGGCTCCAAAAGAGCCCATCTTTGCATAGCTGCCCTTGACTGCCCCAGGGCAGGGGTCAGGGCCAGCTCCAGCGGCAAGGCAAAGAGAAAAAAAAGAAGCAAGGCCTGCCGCCTAATTGCCGCCAAAGCGGGGGAGAGCTGACCCCCACCTCTGGCCCAGCCCCCGGGCACTATTGACACGCTGGGTTTGCAGTGCAGGGGACACAGGGGCAATCTGAGAGCCGTCCTCACGGGTCTAAACCCTCCGAGGATGCTGGCGCCGGGCTGGGCTGCTGCATTTTGAACCATCCCTGGGGCACGGAGCTGAGGCTGGTCTGCAGCGACCCCGCTCTCCGTCAGGCCCGGCCCGGCCCGCAGGGATTAGCGAAGGAGCAGTACGTTTACCTGCAGTAGCCACAATGTTCCACTAGAGGGCACCATGACTCAGCAGGTGGGCTGCAGAATTGGCTGTGCCCTTAACACTAAACATCGTGTGCCTGGCTAGCCCAGCTGGTTAGAGTGTGGTGCTGAGAACACTGAGGTCGTGGGTATGAGCCAGAGTTGCTTTTTATCCCCTGCCAGGAAATAGACACATGAGAGCTGTGCCTGCTCCTTCTGTTTATTTATGTCTTTAATTGGAGCCAAAGGCTGCTGAGAGCCTCACGCTGTCATGGGATGTTCCCCGCAATACATTACAAACCGGGCCCTGGGGACATGCAGGGAAAGTGGGTGTCACACATACTGTGCCTTAACCCCACAGCTCTGCTTCTTGCGCTTTCCTCCACACCACACCCAGCCTTCAGCATAGGTCTCCCAGCCCATTGACCAGAGACAGGCGAGAACTGGCCAGAGCTGGGCATTTCTAGTCACTGCAGCACCCAAACCATAGTCTGCCAAAGCTTCTGTCAGCCTGTCCGCTCCATGGGCCGAGCAAATACAGGTGGGGTTAGAGTAAGTGGAAAGTAAACCAGCAAAGGAAGGTTTCAAGCCAGCCCCTTTTCGGGTCCAAACCCAGCAGGGGCCCACTGTGGGGGGTCAGCTTCTTCTGGGGTCCAAACCCAGCAGGGGTCCGCTGTGGGTTCAGCTGCTTCTGGGGTCCAAACCTAGCAGGTGCCACTGTGGGGCCAGCCAGCCGCAGTGCATGGGCCATAAGGAAAAGACAACTTTGCTTTGGTGACAACACAGCAAGCTCGCAGCTGGCCGGCTTTTCCTCTGCCTGTATTTGCGCCCTAAGAGCTCGCTCACCCCACTGGTTACACCAGGTCAGGCCTGTCTCCGCCAGGAGGAGTGTCAGGAATTCTGGCCCGGGGGCTGGTGGCTGGGCAGGGTTAGAGGGTATTGCAGACAGCTGATGACATTGCTGACAATTGTTGTTCATTCCCCACTGGTGCTGGAAATAGACCCCAGGAGAGCTGACTCCCGCTCCCAGGTCCCCAAACAATCACAACACACAACCCTTCAGGTGAGCTGAATCCATCGCCCCACTGCAGCCACACCGCGGGGGTCATGGAGCTGGAGCAGCCACCTGCTATTATGTTTTTCTTCTGTCAGTAGCATAGCCTCCCCCTTGGGGACTCAGCCCCCGCATCTGCTGTGCCAGGCAGGGCTGCTCCCCACTGCACTGACAGGGAAGGATCCAGCAGTTGCCCCTACACAGAGACTGTGGAGTGCAGCTGGGGCAGCCCCTCAGTGAGTGGAGTTGCCAGGGGATTTGTCTGGGAAGAGGTGCTCTGGGTTCGGGGGCGGGGTGGGGGTAGGGGGGCTTTCACAATGGTTTCCAACCCTCCAGGATTGTCCTGGAGTCTTCAGGAATTAAAGAGTAATTTGTAATTAAAGATTATGTCATGTGATGAAACCTCCAGGAACACATCCAACCAAAATTGGCAACTGTAGTTTTCATAGCTGGGCAAAGGGCCAGATGGGAAGTTGTGTCAGAGCACAGAGGGGGCTTTGCCAGAGCGGCTGCTGAATGTTGCAGGGGGAGTGTTGTGCCTCTGGGGTCAGGACAGGGACAGCCGCAGGGGGATCAGTTACCTAGTGGGGCTAAGATTGAACTGTGAAATTACCTTACCCTGCCCTCCCCCAGCCCATAACCAATCCACACCTCCCCCTGGACAATGCCCCACTGAGCTGGCAGGGCCTGTTCTCAGCACTGCCCAAGGGAATGAGATGCAAAAGGGCAAGGCTGGTGCTAGCAGTGGGATTTGATCCTCAGCTTCCCAGAGCTAGGCCAGCGGGTTTCAGGGCAGAGACAAACCCCTTGGTCTGGCCTCTCTCCCAGCTGTGATGCCCCCTCAAAGCCCAGAGCGACCACCTGGCTGGCTCAGGGGGCTCGGAATTGAGCCTGGCTTTGGGGGTGAGGGTGGAGAATGGAGTACAGGGCCTTTCACCTCTAGGGGACACCAGCTCTGATCCGGCCCCCAAGAGAGGAGACAGTGGCAGTGTGATTGGGAGCAGGGCTGGGGGATGGGGCACTTTCCCCTCCCAGCATCTGCCGTGCAGTCTGAGCGCTGGGCGTCCAGAAAACCGACCTGCTGCAGCTGCTGCCCTCGCCCCGGCACTCTCTCAGCTCTTGGCCTCAGTCACAGCTGGGGGCTCCTGCAGCATCTGTATGGGGAAGATGGTCTCTAGCCTGCTGAGGGGCAGCCAGACCCTGCCGCCTAACCTCTCCCCTGTGAGCCCAGCCACCCCAAGCTCTAGTCCAGCCCATTTCCATGCACCCCAATACGGTGCTAGGGGCAATGTCCTGCAGAGAGCTGGGTCACGGGGATCAGTAGGGGGCATCGTGCTGCGGGGAACAGGGCACAGAATCAGCAGGGGGTGCTGTGCTGCAGGGAATAGAGCAGGGGCTCAGCAGTGGGGCACTATGTTGTGGGGAGCATGGTGGGGGATCAGCAGGGGGTCACTGCTGCAGGGAGTGGGGTGGGAGTCAGTAGGGGACACTGTGCTGCAGGGAATGGAGCGGAGGCTCAGCAGTGGGGCACTGTGCTGCGGGGAGTGGGCTGGGGGATCAGCTTTGGTCACTGTGCTGCAGGGAGCGGGGTGGGGATCAGCAGGGGCTGCTGTGCTCAGGGAGCAGGGTGGGGATCAGTAGGGGTCACTGTGCTGCAGGGAACAGAGTGGGGATCAGCAGGGGGCACTGTGCTGCAGGGAGCAGGGTTGGGATGTTTAGGGGTCACAGTGCTGCGGGGAGCAGGATGGGAGATCAGCAGGGATCACTGTGCTCAGGGAGCAGGGTGGGGATCAGCAGGGGTCACTGTGCTGCAGGGAGCGGGGTGGGGATCAGTAGGGGTTGCTGTGCTCATGAAGCAGGGTGGGGGAGCAGCAGGGGTCACTGTGCTCAGGGAGCAAGGTGGGGATCAGTAGGGGGTGCTGTGCTGCAGGGAGTGGGGTGGGGATCAGTAGTGGGTGCTGTGCTGCAGGGAGTGCAGTGGGGATCAGCAGAGGGTGCTGTGCTCAGGGAACAGGATGGGGATCAGCAGGGGTCACTCTGCTACGGGGAACAGGGTGGGGATCAGCAGGGGGTGCTGTGCTGCAGGGAGCAGGGTGGGGATCAGTAGGGGGCGCTGTGCTGCAGGGAGCAGGGTGGGGGATCAACAGGGGTCACTGTGCTGCAGGGAGGAGGATGGGGGATCAGCAGGGGGGTCACTGTGCTGCAGGGAGCAGGATGGGGGATCAGTAGGGGGCGCTGTGCTGCAGGGAGCAGGGTGGGGGATCAACAGGGGTCACTGTGCTGCAGGGAGCAGGATGGGGGATCAGTAGGGTCACTGTGCTCAGGGAGCAGGGTGGGGATCAGCAGGGGGTCACTGTGTTCAGGGAGCAGGGTGGGGATCAGTAGGGGGTACTGTGCTGCAGGGAGTGGAGTGGGGATCAGCAGGGGGTGCTGTGCTCAGGGAACAGGATGGGGATCAGCAGGGGTCACTCTGCTACGGGGAGCAGGGTGGGGATCAGCAGGGGGTGCTGTGCTGCAGGGAGCAGGGTGGGGATCAGTAGGGGGCGCTGTGCTCAGGGAGGAGGATGGGGGATCAGCAGGGGGTCACTGTGCTGCAGGGAGCAGGATGGGGGATCAGGAGGGATCACTGTGCTCAGGGAGCAGGGTGGGGATCAGCAGGGGTCACTGTACTGCAGGGAGCAAGGTGGGGGATCAATAGGGGGCACTGTGCTCGAGGAGCATAGGGTGGGGGATTAGCAGGGGTCACTGCTGCAGGGAGCAGGATGGGGGATCAGCAGGGGTCACTGTGCTGCAGGGAGCAGGATGGGGGATCAGCAGGGGTCACTGTGCTGCAGGGAGCGGAGTTGGGGCTCACCAGGGACGCTCTCCCCTCATTGTGCTGACCCTGATGCTGTGGCACAAACCCCGTTGACCACAGACCCAGGCCAGAGAGGGATTTGCTTTTGGCTCTGGGAAAGCACAAAGCCCAGGGACCCCTGGCCCCTGCCACCAGTTGTGATCGAAATTCAGCTCTTGACCCCAGGGCTGCCCTGTGCAGAGCCTCGGGGCCTGGAGGAGGTGGGCGGATACCAAGGGTCTCCATAGAGACACCAGGGCAGGAGCAGGGCTTGGGAGATGTCAAGCTGTTGTGCAGCAGCTCAAGAGTGTGAGCACTCGGCTCGGGGCAATACTCCAGGTGTAGCCTCACCAGTTTCGTCGGAATCAGGTCCTAGCTCCAAACCGGGAGATTTTTAGGTGCTAAAAGTCCAGCAGTGCAGCGGGGCTAAGGTAGGCTCCCTGCCTGCCCTGGCCCTGCGCCGCTCCCAGAAGTGGCCAGCACGTCCCTGCAGCCCCGGGAGCTGGGAAGGGGGGTATAGGGGAGAGGCAGCGGGTCTCTGTGCACTGCCCTCGCCCCGAACACTGACTCCGCAGCTCCCATTGGCCGGGAACTGCAGCCAATGGGAGCTGCGGGGGCGATGCCTGTGTGTAGGGGCAGTGTGCAAGAGACCCCCCTGGTCCCCACGCCTAGGAGCCATTGCCAGAGGGATGTCCCGGTCGCTTTTGGGAGCCACCCAAGTTAAGCACCGCCTAGCCGGAGCCTACTCCCTTCACCCTCTCCATCCCAAACCCCTGCCCCAGCCCAGAGCCCCCTCCTGCACCAAACTCCCTCCCAGAACCCCACCCTGCACTCCCTCCTGCACCCCAACCACCTGCCTCAGGATTGGGGGTGCGCTCTGTGACCTCCCAGAACAGTTTCGCTGCCACCAGCCTGCCGGTGCTGCAGCTGGTGTCGGTGGTTAGAGCGACAGCAGGGACAGATTAATGAGGAGAAAGATCTGCAGAGGCACTACTAACTCAGTGCAACAAAAGCTTTAATCTTCCCCAGCCAACCCCGCCCCGCCAGATGCAGGCCCACTGGGAAAACTACCTACCAAGTTGAACTAACAGGGCAGAGGAGGGTGTCACAGCAGATGGGAAAAGAGACCACAGAGCAGAGCCCCCAGAGCCGGTCACTAGGCCCGGACTAGCTTCAGCAGTGGATTTTGTAAAACTTGGTGAGCATCGTTCCCCAGAATCCTCGGAACGTTTCTTCAGTCCTGTCAGGGTTCCTTCCCCACTCTGAACTCTAGGGTACAGATGTGGGGACCCGCATGAAAGACCCCCCTAAGCTTAATCTTACCAGTTTAGGTTAAAACTTCCCCAAGGTACAAACTTTGCCTTGGCCTTGAACAGTATGCTGCCACCACCAAGCATTTTAAACAAAGAACAGGGAAAGAGACCACTTGGAGACGTCTTCCCCTAAAATATCCCCCCAAGCCCCGCACACCCCCTTTCCTGGGGAGGCTTGAGAATAATGTTCTAACCAACTGGTTACAAAATCATCAAAGACCCAAACCCTTGGATCTTGGAACAATGGAAAAATCACTCAGGTTCTTAAAAGAAGAATTTTAATTAAAGAAAAGGTAAAAGAATCACCTCTGTAAAATCAGGATGGAAAATACTTTACAGGGTAATCAGATTCAAAACACAGAGGATCCCCCTCTGGGCAAAACCTTACAGAAAACAGGAATAAACCTCTCTCTTAACACAGGGAAAATTCACATAAAACAAAAGATAAACTAATCCGCCTTGCCTGGCTTGCCTGTCCTGGTTGCAATATTGGAGACCTGGATTAGGATGGGTTGGAGAAGATGGATTTCTGTCTGGACTCTCTCAGTCCCAAGAGAGAACAACCACGTAAACAAAGAGCACAAAACAAAAGCCTTCATTCCCCCCACAAGATTTGAAAGTATCTGGTCCCCTTATTGGTCCTTTGGGTCAGGTGCCAGCTAGGTTAGCTGAGCTTCTTAACCGTTTACAGCTAACAGGATGTTGCCTGTGGCCAGGAGGGATTTTATAGCATTGCATACAGAAAGGTGGTTACCCTTCCCTTTATATTTATGACACGCCCTCCCAAATAACAGATAGGGTGAAACACTGGCTGTGATTTCTTCCTGGAGCTCTAGGATAAAACAGAGTTAATAAGACACATGCATCTCTAAATATACTACTAACTGTATAAAGACTCACAATAGTTCCCACATCTGAAGGACGATTTGGACCAGTTGATTCTGGGAAACTTTCACAGGAGAGTGCATCAGCCACTTTGTTAGAAGCGCCTGAGATGTGTTAGATGTTGAAATCAAAATCTTGGAGAGCTAAACTCCACCGAATAAGCTTTTTATTTTTTCCATTGGCGGTATGAAGCCACTGTAGCGCAGCACGGTCCGTTTGCAGGTGGAAAAGCTGTCCCCAAACGTATGGGCGTAGCTTTTCCAGAGCGTAGACAATGGCGTAACATTCCTTTTCACTGATTGACCAATGGCTTTCCCTCTCAGACAGCTTCTTGCTGAGAAACACGACAGGATGGAACTCTTGATTTGGTCCTTCCTGCATTAAGTCTGCTCCCACACCACGCTCGGACACATCTGTGGTTACTAGGAACAGTTTGTCAAAGTCTGGGGCCCTTAGCACAGGGTCAGCCATGAGTGTCGCTTTAAGCTGGTTAAAGGCCTTCTGACACTCTTCGGTCCACTGAACAGCATTTGGCTTTTTCTTTTTGGTTAGGTCTGTCAGTGGGGCGGCGATTTGGCTGTAGTGCGGTACAAATCGTCTGTAATAACCGACCAAGCCTAAAAAGGATTGAACCTGTTTCTTTGACTTTGGGACAGGCCACTTTTGGATAGCATCCACTTTGGCCTGTAGGGGGTTAAAAGTTCCTTGACCCACCTGGTGTCCAAGGTAAATCACTCTGTTTAGGCCTATTTGACACTTCTTAGCCTTAACAGTTAATCCTGCCTCCCTTATGTGGTCAAAGACTTTTTGTAGATGTTCCAGGTGTTCTGACCAGGAATCCGCAAATATGGCCACATCGTCAAGGTAGGCTACTGCATATTCTCCTAATCCCGCTAGGAGACCATCTACAAGTCTTTGGAAGGTGGCGGGTGCAGTTCGCAGCCCGAAAGGGAGTACATTAAATTCATACAGCCCAACATGTGTGGTGAAGGCTGACCTTTCCTTGGCGGATTCATCTAGCGGTACCTGCCAGTACCCCTTGGTTAAGTCCAAGGTAGAGATGAACTGGGCCCGTCCCAGTTTCTCTAATAGTTCATCTGTGCGTGGTATTGGATAGTTGTCTGGGCGAGTTACAGCATTTAGCTTACGGTAGTCCACGCAAAAACGTATCTCCCCATCTGGTTTGGGAATTAGAACCACTGGAGATGCCCATGCACTTCCAGAGGGGCAGATTACACCCATCTGTAACATATCCTGGATCTCCCGGTCTATAGCAGTTTTAGCTTGAGGAGACACCCGGTAAGGTTGGACTCTAATTGGGTGAGCATTACCTGTGTCAATGGAGTGGTATGCCCGTTCAGTCAGTCCTGGGGTGGCTGAGAAAGTTGGTGTGTAGCTAATGCACAGCTCCTTGATCTGCTGTTGCTGCATACGCCCAAGGGTCATGGAGAGGTTCACCCCTTCCACACCACCAGCACTTTTCCCTTCATAGTAGACACCTTCAGGCCACTCAGCGTCGTCTCCTCCCTGGGCTGTAAACTGACAAGCCTTTAATTCTCTGGAATAAAAGGGCTTTAGAGAATTAATATGGTACACCTTAGGCTTTCGGTTGGAGGTGGGGAATGCTATGAGATAATTAACAGCTCCCAGGCGCTCCTGGACCGTGAATGGCCCTTCCCACGATGCTTCCATTTTATGGGCCTGGAGCGCCTTTAAGACCATGACCTGGTCCCCTACTTTGAAGGAATGCTCTCTGGCATGTTTATCCTACCAGGCTTTTTGCTCTTTTTGAGCATCTTGTAGGTTTTCTTTAGCAAGGGCTAAAGAGGTTCGGAGGGTGTTTTGTAGGTTGGTTACAAAGTCCAGAATGTTAGTTCCTGGAGAAGGTGTAAATCCCTCCCATTGCTGCTTCACCAACTGTAATGGCCCCTTAACCTCATGGCCATATACAAGTTCAAATGGTGAAAACCCTAAACTGGGATGTGGTACAGCTCTGTAGGCAAAGAGCAACTGCTGCAACACTAGGTCCCAATCATTGGAGTGCTCGTTTACGAATTCACCTACCATGGCCCCCAAAGTTCCATTAAACTTCTCCACCAGGCCACTTGTTTCATGGTGGTAAGGGGTGGCAACCAAGTGATTTACCCCATGAGCTTCCCAGAGGTTTTCCATAGTTCCTGCCAGGAAATTAGTTCCCAAATCTGTAAGGATGTCGGAGGGCTAACCTACCCTGGCAAAAATGTCTGTTAGTGCCTGGCATACACTTTTAGCCCTGGTGTTGCTTAGAGCTACTGCTTTCGGCCATCGGGTGGCAAAATCCATGAAAGTCAGTATGTACTGCTTTCCTCTGGGTGTCTTTTTCGGAAAAGGATCCAGAATATCCACAGCTACTCGCTGAAATGGAATCTCAATGATGGAGAGTGGCTGGAGAGGGGCCTTGACCTGGTCTTGGGGTTTTCCCACTCTTTGTCATATCTCACAAGACCGAACATAGGTAGAAACGTCCTTGTCCATTCCCTCCCAGTGGAAGGACTTCCCCAAACAGTCTTTGGCCCTGTTCACCCCAGCATGGCCACTAGGCTGATCATGGGCTAAGCTCAAGAGCTTTACACAGTACTTAGCTGGAATTACCAACTGTCTCTGAGGATGCCAGAAAGAGTTTCCTTGTATAAAAATCCTCTTTCTACAACAAACTGGGATCGATTAGAAGGGTTGAGAGGAGGTGGGTTGCTTCGTGCCGCCATCCAAGCTCCCTGGAGGCTTTCATCTGCTTTCTGTTTGGCCTGGAACTGTTCCCTTGATACTGGGGACCTCAGTTCCTCACTGGATTGTGGACCTGGGCTTGGTCCCTTTGGAAGCAATGCAGGTGATGGGGCTGTTTCCATTGATAAAGAACCGCTCTCCGCGGGTGCACTAGCTTGGGGTTCAGGCTCCAGCTGAGCCTTTTGCGTTGGTTTATCTGCTGCTGCCAATGCAGGCTTGGTGGTGCCCTCTGGTGTTGGGGCTGCAGACCGGGTTGCAAGCGCTGGACTCAGTGCTGGTTGCTTCACCAGTTCCGGTTCTGGGACTGGCTTTGGCTGGGTTTCTGGGACTGGATCCACTACAGCTGTTCCAGTCATTGGCAGGAGATCTGGTTCCACCACCTCAGTTTGGGGCCCTGGGAACACAGATGGGGCCCTGGTAGAAGGCTCAGAAACAGGGATAGGTGTGGAGGCTTGCTTAGTGTGGCTGTGGGTGACCATTCCCACCCTCTTGGCTAGTTTCACATGGCTGGCCAAGTCTTCCCCCAACAGCATGGGCATGGGTAATCATCATAGACTGCAAAAGTCCACATTCCTGACTAGCTCTTGTACTGGACAGGCAACTTGGCTCTCGGCAAATCGAAAGAGTTGGACTTGAAGGGTTGAATCATCAGTTGGGCCTCTGGGTTGATGAATTTGGGGTCCACTAAGGACTGGTGGATAGCTGACACCTGTGCTCCAGTGTCCCTCCACGCGATAACCTTCTTCCCGCCCACACTCACAGTTTCCCTTCACTCTGAGTGTATCTGGGAGGCATCTGGGCCTGGGAATCTTTGGTGTGACTCCAGTGTAATGAACTGCAGTCTGTTGGGGTTTTTGGGGCAGTTGGCCTTCACATGCCCCGGCTCGTTACATTTAAAACATCGCCCGGTGGACTGCTCACTGGGACGAGGTGGGTTGCTGGAGACTGGTGTGGTGGGACAATAAGGTGTTTGGGGTTTCCTTTGGGAGGTAGGTGGGACCTTGGGCTGCCCCCGGTGGTAGGGTGTTGTCTCGTGTTGCCCCTTCTGATATTTGCTTGAACTGCTGCTAGCTTTTTTCTTTTCCGCCACCTCCACCCATTTGGCTCCGATCTTCCCCGCCTCGATTACAGTTTTGGGCTTCCCATCTAGGAAGTACCTTTCTATTTCCTCAGGAACACCCTCTGAGAACGGCTCCGTTTGCATTAGGAGAGACAGATCTTCCCGAGACTTAACACGTGCTCCTGATATCCAGACATCCCAGTGTTTCACAATGTGGTCGGCGTGTCGGGGAAATGCCACATCTGGTTTCCACCTTAGGGCTCTGAACCGCCTACGGGCCTGCTCAGGTGTTAGCCCCATTCTAATTCTGGCCTTTTTTAATAAAAGTTTGTAGGTGTTCATGTGTTCCTTAGGCATTTCAGCCGCCACCTCTGTTCAGGGTCCTCTGAGCTGCAGCCTCAGCTCCACCATATACTGGTGTGCAGGGATGCTGTACCCAAGGCACACTTTTTGAAATTTTCTAAGAAGGCCTCTGTATCATCGACTACCTTGTAGGTGGGGAATTTTTTGAAATGGGGAGCGGTACCCGAAGAAGGATTGTCAGGGTTATCTGGTAGATGCAGCTTAGTCCAGGGCTTTGGAGCGGAGCCCAGAGCTGGAGTGTGGAGCAGTGGAGCTGCAGGTTTTTTCCCGGAGCTGGAGCAGAGCCGGAACACAGAAAATCTTGACTGCTCTACTGCTCCACTTTTTTTTTTCATTTCCAAATCCGAAAGGTGCCAAAAAGTTTCAGATTGTATAACAACTGATATTAACATCCACTTTACCACTTTACGTAATATATCACAGTTCTTCTCACTCGGCAGAAATCAAGATTTAACGTACAGATACAAAATTACAAAGTTTTTTGGAGATATGTTTTGTTAAAGAATCAGACAATTAACAGACATCCAGCAACACTGCAGACTGCTCCCACCCTTGTGCCAAGGTTAGGCGAGTACATACTCACGTAGATTAGTTAGATAGTTAGATACTTCTTTTGTAAGGGTTGATCAATGAGATGTGCTGAGTGCTGCGATTACGGAAAAGTGTGACGCAAGACGCAACATTTAAGATATCACAAACAGGTATATTGCAAAAAAAATGTTTTTGTTTATTGATATATCAAGATATCGCAAGAGATATTAACCACTTAAGCTCATTTCTCTCACGGGCTCCCATTACCGGTACATTTGTTCATTTGTACATGCTCCCGTATCACTCTGGTGGACTTATTTTATATGTCATCTGTTCAACGGTCTTTTGGTAGCGTTGTTTGTCATTTTAAATTTACTGAAAAAGTCGTGTGCAGCAGGCATATAAATATACAGTAAACATTTTTGCATACATTAGGAGTGATTTTTGTGATATATCCAGAGTGATTGGAAAATGTCCAATTCAACTTTGGGGGTGAATCCTTAGGTCGTTTGAAGAAAAAAAGTTTCTGTGAACACGTATCCTAAAATTCTTCCTAAGGGAGCTACAGTCCGTTCAAGAAGGTGATGACAAGTTAATTTCTGAGTAATATCTCAAAAACACTTTAATTTAAAGTAATCAAATTATGTCCGTGTCTTAGCGTTAGTATGCGCTACCATATTACTTTTATTAATTATTCAAAATTATTTAAATCATAGGCGTCCTGAACTGGCGGTTGGTCATTTTTATTTCATATTTCGAGAAAGGCTTGTCGTCTACTGCCCCTGGCCACGAGCAGTAATATTATGTTCCATAATAAGTTGATACTTTTTGGTTATTATTTATTATTACGTTTAAAATTTATGGTTCCAAAGTTGAAAATAAGTAAAATTGTTTGTATCATTCTAAGCGTCTAAGCAGATTAAAATTTTTTAACAGTTTTCTCGGAAACGGTTAATTATACAACATAAATTAAGAGTACCATTTTAATGCATGTTTTAGCATTAAATCATATTCCAGTCGAAGATTTAAAAAATACTAAGTAAAATTGGCCCAGTGCCCCCAGTTCACAACGCCTGTAGTTTAAATAATGTTATTTGAATGATGTTGTATGATAGAACCCTGGAAATAAACTTTAACAGGAAAGCGGATTCAAATTGCAAGCACAGTCCTTTTAGTAAAGAGAGGAAATTTTCGGAAAAATGTTTTTCCTTCATCAGGCTGGAAACATTATACAAGATACAACCTGTTATTTGCTTTATCTTGTATAATCTATTCAGGCTGATGAAGCAAAAACATATTTCCGAAAATTTCCTCTCTTTACTAAATTTGAATCCGCTTTCCCGTTAAAGTTTATTTTAAACCTGTAATGTGTAGCCTCGTTACTTCCCAGCAATTAATGTTGCAGAACAGCAATAGCACGTACTAACACTACGGCACATACCAAATTTCATTGATATATCTATATTAAATTGTTTTTGAGATCATTAAAAACTTGGAAAATATTTCAAATATTTTTACCACAAAATTTCTTAAGAAAAATTAACTTGCAATTTATAAATAAAAATTTATATTAATTATGTATATTAAAATACTTCTTACTTCATTAAAACTGCAAGAAACATGTTAAAATATTAAAATATACTGTAATAATAATTTTATGGAAAAAGAAAATGTGATCATTTTTGTTCAGAAAATCCAAAATAAATTCGAAGTACCTTAAGTGATTAAGATATCACAAGCAGGTACATTATAAAAAAATGCAATGCTTTTTGTGGAAGTATAACATTGTATAAATATAACGTTGTACAAGGGGACATGCTGGATACATTGTATATGAGAGGGCATGCCAAAACATATTACAAAGTATCTGAGGGAGCACATGTAGGGACAGTTAGCTTTTGAATGGCGAAGCAATTAAGATAGAGCCATCACGTCTAAGAAGCAGGCATCAGAATGGAAGGTGTGAAGGGCAATTAGTTAAGTTAACTTGAAGCTGTTAAAGGAGATTGTTAAGGGTGGCAGGTAATTGAAGATACGTGACTGGTCTCAGGGATCTCGAAGGGTGGTAAGTAAAATCTTTTTCTTCTTTTGTCTGTAACTTCTCTGTAACTTGTTCTCCAAAAAACTGTATAAATTAAGAGACACAAGCCCCACTCGGGGGGCTCACTTCTAAATGTATTAGCAGAGCAGCTTTGCTAATAAAACAGAGTGGTCTGATAAATTGTGAGTCTGAATCAAACTTTGACAATTTGGAGGTCCCACTGAGATGGCAAGCGGCTTCACTGAGGCTGTGTGATCCCTTACTGCCTTGCAGGACAATCGTGGCAGCCGGTGCCTAGACGCTTAGACCAAGCAATCCTCCACAAGACAGAAAGGTACACAGCAGCAGCGCAGTCTACGCCATTGAACTTGTTGGTTCCCACTCTGTTCGGGTAGGGGGTCTTTGGATCCAGCTTCTGGAATCAGACGTCTCAGGTAATTATTATTTTTGTGCTTTAACCGGTTTGAGGACTGTCTTTTCTTTGTGTCTATCCGTCTTCCTCGTGGTGTGTGTGTGAATCTGGGAGCCATCTCTGTCCGGAGACTGGCTGACCAAGGGGTCCCTGTCCCCACAGTCTGAATCAGTGGAATCTGCACAGCTGCAGCCGCACCACGCCTTGGGTATAACCCCTGGTGTGAAAGCAAGGGCAGTTGAGGCAGTAGCCTGTGGGATTCTTTCTGTGTGTTGCACCGGGTACTGCTCTGCTGAGCCCGAATTTCCTTCTTGTGTGAGTGCTGTGTGAAGTCCTCCTCGATGGGCAATCAGAAGTCTAAGGTAGAACAGTTCCCTAAGGGAACTCCAGCTTATTTTATGTATTTTAGGAGGGGTCCGGACTCTTGTAGGTTTCTTGAAAAATGGTCCAAATTAGCTCTAGAGAACCCCAAATTACAGTGGCCACTGTTAGGTTCTTGGGACAAGGATCGAGTGGACGCTTTAAAAAGCAAACTCGTCCTCCCAAAAACCAAATTGGAGAGAGGAAAAGTAGATTGCTTCATGGAGTGGTGGGAAGAGGCAAATCGTAGATGGACTGAGTCAAAGCTCACCTCTCTTAAAAATTCTATCAAAAAACTAACAGTTCAATTGGATGCAGTCTCTCCCTCCACTAGTCCGAGCGCTCCCCTTTGCCCAGTCCTGTGCAATGATCCGGATCAAACCCGACCCCCACCATACTCCTGCGCAAATAAGAAATCAGAAAAGGAAAAATCTTCAGTGACTACAGATAATGAAAGTGAAGAAGATACCCTCATTGGCCTCACAGGTCTGCAAAATATTATGAAGAAGAAATCCAAAGCAGACTGCAAAGATTCTCTTGACATCTCTTCTTGGAAAAGAGAACCTGATGGGAGGTTAATGAGAGACTCTGATCAAACTGTTGTGGCACCCTTACGAGTCCTTAAGATGGGAGAAAGTGAGTCCATATGGGATTATAAGCCCTGGACTCGTACGGAACTTTTATCTATAGTTAAAAGTTTTCCCAAACCACAGGAAAACTCTGTCAGATTTGCTGAGGAGTTTCTGTTAATCTGTGAAACCTATGAACCCTCTGAGACAGATCTCCTCCAACTTTGTAAATTGTTAGCTCCTGCCAGTTATTATGAAAAATTGTTGGCTGCCGCAGACTGGCCAGCTGAGGCATGCCACTCAACCATAAAAAGTACTGGCCCAGATTCGGCATACAGAGACCGGTGTATGGCTCTTTGGAAGCGCCTGCATCAAGCCATTCCCAAAGTGTGGTCTCCTAAAACAAACTGGACAGCAATACGTTGCTGTAAGCAAGGGCAAGGAGAAAGTCCAGGCGACCATAGGTCCCGGCTAACTGATATTTTCCTACAACATTCAGGAATACAAGAGCCCGATGTAAATGGGCAGGGGGCCTTGGCACATGCATTTGTTGATTGTCTTCTCCCTGCCACAGGAAGCATGTTAAAACGAATAAGTGTGGTATGGGAGACTGAAACCATGGACAAATTGCTGGCAGTAGCAGAGCATTGCCACCGCACTTTAAAAGGAAAGGATGAACAGTCCTCCCAAAAGTAGATGGCTCTGCAGATACAGCATTATTCAGGACTAAGAAGACCACACCGGGGACAGGGGTTGCGGAAGGGGGCGGGGGGCTGGATTAACTGGGGTTTGTAACTACTGTAAACAGCCTGGACACTGGAAAAAAGACGTCCAAGACGACCTAATAATTATATGGGAAATCCAGTGAACCCCCCGCTGGTTCCTCCAGCTGATCCCCAACCCTATTTTTCACCCCAACAATGACGGGATGCTGGGGAACCTCACAAAGTTTTAGCTTCCTTATTACCTCTGTCCCCTACTGGAGAATGTGTCCTGACTGTAAATGATCTCTCTCTCTCCCTTTCCTTGTTGATACTGGAGCTTCTCTTTCTACAATCCGCACCACTGACTTGCCTGAGGTTCCCCGATCTGGAAAATCTGTGTCTGCTGTTGGCATTACAGGGATCCCTACCTCTTTTCCCCTCTCAAAACCTTTGTCTGTTCAGCTCGGTCCCGTCTCTGAGGAGCATGCATTCCTCCTCTCTGATTCCACCCCTGCAAACCTTCTGGGATGGGACTTGCTATGCAAACTTGGCTGTTCTATTTACTGCTCCCCAGATGGTGTCTATCTGCAAATCCCTCAGTCTTCCTTATGTGATTCTGTAGCCTCCCTGCTCTCTGAAACTTCCCTCTCCACTCCGGTCCCTTGCTGTCCCTTTACTCCGTCCCTAGAGCACCTAATCTCTCAGGTTCCTTCCTCCCTATGGCCATCTCACCCATCTGAAGTGGGTCGATTAAATACTGACCCAGTTCGGATTACTGTAGACAATTCCAAACCTCTGCCTCGCCTGTCTCAATATCCTTTGAATCCTGAGGCAGAGGCTGGGATTGCTCCAGTTATATCTGCATTAAAAGAACAAGGAATTATTGTCCCTTGTTCCAGCCCCTGTAACACCCCTATCCTCCCAGTTCAAAAGGCTGACGGCAAATCGTGGAGATTTGTTCAAGACCTTCGAGCTATTAACCGTATTGTCATACCTTCTTTTCCAGTGGTTCCTAACCGTGATACAATACTAGCGTCTATTCCTCGAAATGCAACCCACTTTACTGTTGTAGATTTGTGCTCCGCTTTCTTCTCTGTCCCAGTTCACTCTGAATCCCAGTATCTCTTTGCCTTCTCCTACAAGGGTCAGCAATATACATGGACTACCCTTCCCCAGGGGTATACAGAGAGTCCATCCTATTTTTCTCAAGCCCTAGCCAGGGATCTCGCTGATCTGGTTTTCCCATCAGGATCCACACTGATCCAATATGTGGACAACTTACTCCTGTGCTCCCCCTCTCTGTCTGCCTCAGAAACTGATCACTAACACTTCTCACAGCTTTAGCGAACAATGGTCATAAGGCTTCTCACACAAAATTGCAGCTCTGCCAAACCTCTGTCACATACCTAGGCTTCCTTCTCTCCCAGGGCTCCCGTACACTCTCTCCAGCCCGGGTACAAGCCATCCTTAGCTTTCCCCAGCCTTGCTCTCCACGCCAGGCCAGAAAATTCTTAGGCATGACAGGGTTCTGTAGACAATGGATTCCCCAATATGCTTCTCTGGCTAAACCACTCCAAGAACTCACTCGATCCTCTGTACCTAACCCCATGCCATGGCCGCTTGAAGCAAATGCTGCTTTCATCTCCCTTAAGCAGAATTTAGTCTCTGCCCCTGCCTTAGGGTTACCTAACTATGACAAGCTTTTTACCCTTTTCTGTCACAAACAATCTGCTTGTGCCCTCGGGGTTCTTACTCAGGAACACGGTGACAGAAATCGCCCGGTGGCTTATTTTTCTGCAACCTTGGACCCTGTAGCCCAGGGTTTACCCCCTTGCCTACGCGCTGGAGCTGCTGCAGTGCGCCTGGTCGAGATGTCTGAGTCCCTTGTCCTCCGCTGTCCTCTCACTCTCATGGTTCCCCATTGTGTGGAAACTCTCCTTCTGCAACGCAACACGGCTCACCTCTCCTCTGCTTGCCTCACTAGGTATGAACTTTTGCTGCTTCAGCCTCGCATATCACTATTAAGCGCTGCTCCCGGTTAAACCCTGCTACCCTCCTTCCTTTACCTAGTGATTGTGAACCCCATGAGTGCCTTGCAACTGTCTCCGCTATCACTGTCCCGCGCCCCGACCTTTCAGATGTACCTCTCCCTAACTCTGACCTGGTATTATTCACTGATGGATCCTGTTATAGAAATGACCAAGGCCACCTTCTTGCAGGGTACGCTGTGGTCTCTCTCTCTGAGACCATAGAAGCTGCGCCCTTACCTTCTGTGACCTCTGCCCAGGTGGCTGAACTGATTGCTCTAACCCGTGCCTGCTTTCTAGGTGGGGGGCTCTCTGCCACTATTTTTACTGATTCTTGGTATGCCTTTGGGGTTGTGCATGACTTTGGCACCCTCTGGCAGGCTCGAGGTTTTCTTACCTCTACTGGTACCCCTATCAAGAATGGCCCCTACATTGCCGCCCTCCTGTATGCAGTTTTACTACCGTCTGCCTTGGCAATTGTTAAGTGTACTGGCCACTCAGCGGCAGAAACCGAGGTGGCAAAAGGTAATGCACTTGCTGATGCTGCTGCAAAACATGCCGCCACTATAAAACCTTCACCGGAAGCGTTTCTTGGTCCCCTCTCTGACTCTGTAACGCCACCATCCCTGTCTCATCTCGCTCAGCTCCAGGATTCTGCCCCAGAAACAGAGAAAGACTCCTGGAGTGCTTTGGGTTGCTCTTTGCATTCTGATTCCCTTTGGCGATCGCCCACCGGTACATTTGTAGCCCCCCTCTCACGCTACCCGTCTCTAGCAGCCCTGCTACATGGTGTTTCGCATGTCGGCAAGGAGGGGATGGTCGCTGCTATAAGGCGGGGTGGTGGGCTCCCCATTTCAGCTCCTTTGCAACCCGCCACTGTGCCGCTTGTATTACTTGTCAAAGCCACAATGTAGGCAAATCTGTAAAAGTAACACAAGGGTTCCGGGGTTTGCCTCAAGCACCTTTCCTACACTGGAAACTTGATTTTGTACAAATGCCAAAGTGTCAGAAATATGAATTCATTTTAGTTATAATATGTCTGCTTTCAGGTTGGATTGAAGCCTTTCCCTGTCGCAAAGCTGATTCATTGTCCGTTGCAAAATGTCTGTTAAACCACATTATCCCTACAAAGGGGATTTCTGCCACTTTGTCTAGTGACAGGGAACACATTTTACTGGAAAAATTGTTCAACATCTAAACCACGTATTACATGTCACCCACCTGTCGCACTGCCCTTACCATCCACAGAGTGCAGGGGCAGTTGAAAGGCGAAATGATGTGCTTAAAAATAAGCTGGCAAAAATCTGTAGTTCCACAGGGTTAAACTGGCCAGCTGCTTTACCACTGGCCCTTATGGAAATTCGGTCATCCCCATCCCAGAGACACAAATTGAGTCCATTTGAAATCATCATGGGACGCCCTATGCGAACAATGGCTACTATTACCCCAGCCCCAGACCGAAACCTAACTCACAGCACGCTCCTCCAGTACTGCAAAGGGTTAATGCAAGCTGTGAGCTCCTTCCATTCGCAGGTGCGAGCAGCTTGGCCGAGGGAACCCACCTCTGCTGCCTGTCACACTCTTGAGCCTGGTGATTGGGTCTACCTGCGGCACCACCTTCGGAAGCACGCCTTGGAACCCCGGTGGAAGGGTCCATACCAGGTACTGCTCACCACCCAGACAGCAGTGAAATTATCCGGCATCGCTGCATGGATCCACGCCTCACAGTGTAAGCCAGCGCCACCTCAAGGGGACCAAGCACCTCTGCAAGACCACGCAGAACCAGCTTCAACCCCAGAAGACAAAGAGGAACAGCCTGCAATACCTTACAATCTGCGCTCTCGTAAGGGTTGCCAGAAGCAGAGGGTAAGCAGACAGCAGGACCCAACAAACAAGAAGCAGTAGTGAGCCTAATGCCTGCTGCCTGGTGGACGTAAAACCGTGACTGCGGTTCCCTCGAAAGGGGTTGTTGGAACCAGAAAGGGTCCTGCTTCCAACATGTGTCCTTTGAGAAGCTTAATCCTCAGCTACTGTGTCCTGAGGGTCTGGGGAATCCAGAGTGACGGTGACAATTCTTTCATCCAACAACAGGTGCAGCTAGCCCAGATCCTGAATATTTCTAATTGCTGGGTCTGCAGCCACATCCCAGCTCAGTCACAAGCTAGTATCCCCACCATGGCAATCCCTTTGAATTCCTCAGAGCTTGCTGGAGAACCCTAGCCACTTAAAAGGACATGGAAGGAAAATGACACTTGGGGGCTGGGAAAAACATATGTTCCTAAACTTATAAGTGTGGTGAAAGGAAAGGGCCACTGGTGCTGGGTGTGTAATGGGACAGGGCTTAATCTCGGGAGGAGCAGCTGTCTCCAATACATCATGTCCCATGGTGTATGGGACTATTCAAACAAGGTTGGAGAATGGCGAACTGGGTATGGAAAGATAAACTTCCTCTCAACCTGGATCAAACCAAAGATTCAATCTCTTGCTCCCCCTACAGCCTCCCTGAGAAAAACAGCACCATCTACAAATGTCATGTGAATGCTACCTCTTCTCCCAGTGAAAATCATCCTGTGCCCTTTGGGGGATACTATTCCTCCTTCGTAAATTCTTACATATCAAAGGGTTGCAGTCAACCCTTCCCAGCTTTAATGGGACATCATTGGGTTTGTGGGGAAAATGCTTACACTGTGTTACCAGCAAATTGGTCAGGTATCTGTTATCCTGCTCAGCTTTTCCCACAATTCCAGGTGCTTCAATCCCTCCCACGAAATCGCCTCCATAATTTCAGGCGAAAAAGGAGGGACTTGCCAGATGCTAAATGGTATGTGGATAACATAAGCCCCCTAACTTGGGAAGAAGCTGTTGGCATTTCTTTAGTCCCAGTAGGGGGGGGTAATCCACCATGCAAAAAGGCTTTTAAGGTTACAAGCAGTGGTTGAGATCATGGCCAATGAAACAGGAGAGAGCTTAAAAGCTCTAGCCAAAGAAGCAGGAACGGTCCGAGAAGTGGCCCTCCAAAACCGTCGGGTATTAGATATAATACTGGCATCCAAAGGAGGGACCTGTGCTCTAATTGGAACAGAATGCTGTGTCTACATACCTGATAATATTAATGAGGTAATAAATCGTGCTAGCCATCTGGAGCAAATTGCATACCTTCCCCACGAAGAACCAAGTTCCTTGTGGAAATGGATAAGTAACTTATTCAATTTCTCTAGTCTGGGAAACTGGTTGTTTCAAGGAATCCTGACTATCCTATTTGGAATTCTAATAATCTTTGTGTGTTTTCAATTGATTTCTTGTTGTATCCAAAACTACACAAGACACACCATCCATCAGGTTACCCCTAACCAGAGTGCTAATCTAATGTTGTTAAATGTCACCAGTGAAAGTAATGAAAAAGAACGATTGATGTATGGAATCCAGTAAGTCATTGGTCATGGGCGTAGCCTTGACCAAAAGGGGGGATTGTGGAAGTATAACATTGTATAAGTATAACAAAATCTATTGCTACATTTGAACTCGGCAAAAGAGGTTGAAGAAAATGAAACACAACAAAAGGAGTCATCAACAATCAAATTTGCAGTTTCGGAAAGTTCACATCCTTCAGAAATAGCAGGCTGTTCTCAAACTTCTGTCTCCACTCTGAACTTGTTCGAGTGTCCATCCCTGAGACGTCTTCAACCATCACAGGGAAATGGAGATAATTCAAGCACCAATTATTCAGAAGATGACGCCTTTGAAAAGGAATTGGATAAACAAGAAAGACGCTGGCGAGTTTCTGCAATTCATAATTGTAATGAAGCATTATTCGAGAGAAACCTTTGGGAAGATTGTGAGGCAATGGAGTCTATTGGTAGGCTAAAAGTTAAGTCTGTTTTTGAGGCCATTCACAGCTACCCACATCGCACTCAGGCTGCCTGTAGAATTGCTTCGAGCATGCGAACAACTCAAGCTAGTGTAGAGCGGCTGTTTTCGGCTTTAAAGTTAATTTTAAACGATTTGTGACAGGCTATGAAAGATGACTTGATTGCTGCAATAATTTTTTACAGAATGAATTATGAATGATTCTAGTTTGTATCATTGTTGATGCCATTTAAATTGTTTTAAAAGTCTGAATAAAAATAATGTTTTTTCAAAATTACAGTATGCACTTTTTTATTTAGTTAAAAATTAATTTGAGTCGGAGCGCGGAGCGGAGTCGGAGCGGAGCTGGAGCAGAGCAATTAACAAAAACCCCATCTGCTCTCAGCTTAAAAAACAAAACAAAACAAAAAAAACTGGTGCAATTGCTGCTGGAATCCTGTGTCCAGTTCTGGTGCCCACAATTCAAGGAGGATGTTAACAATTGGAGAGAGTCAGAGCAGAGCCCTGAGAATGATTACAGGATTAGAAAACAGGCCTTACAGTGATAGACTCAAAGAGCTCAGTCTATTTAGCTTAACAGAGAGAAGCTTAAAAGGTGACTCGATCACATGCTGTATGTACCTGCTTGGGGAACAAATATTTAATAATGGGCTGTTCAATCTAGCAGGCAAAGGTCTAATATGATGTAATGGCTGGAAGTTGAAGCTAGACAAATTCAGACTGGAAATAAGGTATAACTTTTTAACAGTGGGAGTAATTCACCATTGGGACAATCTACCAAGGTTCGGGGTGGATTCTCCCTCACTGACAGTCTCTAAATCAAGACGGGATGTTTCTCTAACAGCTCTGCTCTATGAATGATTGTGGGGCAGGTCTCTGGCCTAGGTTGTCAGGGCGTCAAACCTAGATGATCACAATGGTCCCTTCTGGCCTTGGAATCTATGAGAAACACCTCACCCCATCCCTCCGGCTGCCTGTCAGCAGCCTGCTGCTGCAAGGCCTGGATCACACACTTCCTCACAGAGCCCCTGGCCTGCAAGCCGTATCAGGAAAGTCCCTGTAATTGAAGGTGACACCCCACAATTATAAAGAGGATTCAATCCCCTGCAGTTGCCAACGCCTGTGATTTTATCACGACTCTCACAGTATTCAATGATTTCTCAAAGCCCCAGCTGCAGGAGTCAGGAGATTGTGGGACAATCTCAGCTACTCACCCCGCACCCCACCCCATCCCCTGTACGCTTCCAGCCCTCCTGGTTGCAGAGAGGTTTGCAAGCATGACGTGAGTGTGATCTAAGCACTCAGAGCAAGAGCCAAAAATTATGATTAAAAAAAACCCACTTCTGATTTCTAAGCCAGCCTCACGATTTGGGGAGCCAGCCTCACGATTTTAGGTGCTCGGGGCTGGCCACAGAGTCATAGAATATCAGGGTTGGAAGGTGAAGTGTTAAAATCCATTGCTGATGTAATAACCTTGTATACAGATTGGTGTAGAGGCCCAAAGTCCAGAGTTTGGTCAAGAGGTCACGATACAAGTCATCTCTGTGTTCTTGAGGAACCAGGGTGCAGTATCCAGCCTGTCTGACTCATGAAAGACACCCTCCCCCCCACCAGCCTCTGTTTAAACCAAAACCCATCAGAGAAAAAAACTTGCAGAGAGCAGTGAAGGGCATTGGGAGACACACCTAGACCCCTCCTGACAAGGGTGACAAGATTAAGACATCTCCATTAGCATACAGAATGAAGAACAGAGACAACTCCCCTAGCCTCATCTGCATGAAAGATGGGACAAGGAGACATCTCAATTTGCATACAGAATGGAGAATGGAGAACCACACTGAACTCTGGGACCAGAAAAGCAGGGACGCACTGCATCATGGAAATCTCTGCTCCATATGTTAGTGAACCTAGGCCTGCACGCACCCAGCTCAGCAATTATCAGTCCAATTCTAGTAATAAATCCTTGATTGCTATCCAAAATACTGAAGCAGCCTAGTTGCATTGTGAGCTCCCTGGAAGAAAACACCACCCAGAGCCAAGTTCCTATTGTCTAGCCTAAAGAAAACCCTTGAGTCATCAGTTTACCTATAAACAAATCTAATGTTCTCCCTTGAACCATTGTATTTTTCTCTACAAAAATCCCTACTCACCCTCCAGTCAGTGTTCTGATGCTTAGATCCAAACTATGCATCAGTTCCACTGGGACTCCATCTTCTCCTGATTGATTGTGCTGGGGGCTCTGCCTCAGGACCCTGAGCTACCACCATCACCTGGGAACCCTGACCAGTTCAAGCCCCCTGGAGTGGGTGAGATCCCCCTCTTTCTCTCTCTCAGTTTTCCTTTCTACCTCGGGCATTAACCTTTAATAATGTATGTTATGTTGGTTTAGGCTCTCCTTGTGTAGTTATCACTATTATTCAATAAATAACCCTTATGGTTAAGTTGGGTGTTTCTCTCTCGCTTTCTGACTTTTACTCATTTGTGTCTTTAGCTTCTCCCATTTACTCTTCAGCAAAGCTTCTTTTATCTAAGTTAAAAGATTCCTGTAGTGCCCAAAAATACTGTGGGGTTTGCTCATCAAGTGGGTTACTACCAGTACAATTATAACGTGAAAGTGGGATAGGGATGTGCTAAACTTGGGGCACATAAGTGTGGAGCAGCTGAGAGTGCTGCTCAGCTCAGCCCATTGAGACCAGGAGCCCATAAGGACCAGGTACCAGCTTGAAAAGCGCTGCTTGACCCAGCTCACTGAGCACGAGGACATATGCGGGGATCAGCTGAAGAGTGCTGTGTGACCCGGTCGGCTCAGACTTGCGCTGTGTGTGTGTGTGTGTGTGTGTGCACGCGCGTGCGCAATGAAGGGGACTTGCAGAAGGAAGGAGTAGAGCTCCATAGGAACACACAAGTGACATAAGCAGCACATTAATAGAATTACAGCACCCCTCCCTCCCCCCCAAAGAGTAAGCAGAATAAATGAGCATACCCCAAAGTAACAGGCACATCTGGTAACAGGTCAGAGGCCTAGCAATAGCTAAGAGGAAGCAGAATAGCCAAAAGATAACTTTGCTTTTGGTAAGATATGCCTGGTCAGCAAAAAGCCAGATGTTGGAAGCAATAATTGTGTCTTATTCAAAGGTGCAAATAGAACAAAGAAGCCCTGTTTCTGTTGAGTTAGTTTCTTCTGTAGGGAGATGTTCTTCCCACACATCCAACCTTGAGTTTATGAAAGATTCAAGCACGTCAGCATAATATATGGCCTCCTCCCACCTCCCTTTCCCAGGGACCAATGACTGCCTTAAAACACAAAGGAACAACTTGAAAGATAATCTTTATTGCCATATACTTTCACTGTTTCTTTGTTTTTACCCCTAGATATGTACCTGCTGGACAATCAAAGGAGCTACTTCATTCCTATGAACCCCAAATCAGAATTCAACATATATATTTATACTAATACATTTATTAAAGTACTAATTAAATGTTAAATGTTTAGTTGAGACCATGGCGGAGACATTATGTAACCTTTGACATTGGCTACTGTGCTATCATGTCTTGCTGATAGACCTATCCGGGGAAGTGGGACTGCCTACCCCGTCACTTTCCCTGCCCATGGAAAATCCATATATTCCATTGTAATCAATTGATTGACAGTGTCTCTGAGCCTAATAAGCAAGGTCACAATCCGTCAGCGCTGTATGTAATAAACTCCTGTGCTTGACCTCTACACGGTGTAGATTTATGTCCTTCAGAAGGGACCTCAGGAGGTCATCTAGTCCAAACCCCTGCTCAAAGCAGGACCAATCCCCAACTAAATCATCCCAGCCAGGGATTTGTCAAGCCTGACTTTGAAAACCTCTAAGGAAGGAGATTCCACCACCTCCTTAGGTAACCCATTCCAGTGCTTCACCACCCTCCTAGTGAAAAAGATTTTCCTAACATCCAACCTAAACCTCCCCCACTGCAACTTGAGACCATTACTCCTTCTTCTGTCATCTGCTACCACGGAGAACAGCCTAGCTCCATCCTCTTTGGAACCCCCTACAAGTAGTTGAAAGCAGCTATCAAATCCCGCCTCATTCTTCTCTTCCACAGACTAAACAATCCCAGTTCCCTCAGCCTCTCCTCATAAGTCATGTGCTCCAGCCCTCTAATCATTTTTGTTGCCCTCCGCTGGACTCTTTCTAATTTTTCCACATCCTTCTTGTAGTGTGGGGCCCAAAACTGGACACAGTACTTCAGATGAGGCCTCACCAATGCCGAATAGAATAGATCATGTCCTTCGATATGCTAGCAACGCTCCTACTGATACAGCCCAAAATGCTGTTAGCCTTCTTGGCAACAAGGGCACACTGTTGACTAATATCCAGTTTCTCGTCCACTGTAACCCCTAGGTCCTTTTCTGCAGAAATGCTGCCTAGCCTGTCGGTCCCTAGTCTGCAGCATTGCATGGGATTCTTCCGTCCTAAGTGCAGGACTCTGCACTTGTCCTTGTTGAACCTCATCAGATTTCTTTTGGCTCAATCCTCTCATTTGTCTAGGGCCCTCTGTAGCCTATCCCTACCCTCCATGGTATCTACCTCTCCTCCCAGTTTAGTGTCATCTGCAGACTTGCTGAGGGTGCAATCCACACCAACTTTCCAGATCATTAATGAAGATATTGAACAAAACCAGCCTCAGGGCCGACCCTCGGTGCAGTCCGCTTGATACTGGCTGCCAACTAGACATGGAGCCATTGGTCACTACCCATTGAGCCTGACGATCTAGCCAGCTTTCTATCCACCTTATAGTCCATTCATCCAGCCCATACTTGTTAACTTGCTGGCAAGAATACTGTGGGACACCATATCAAAAGCTTTGCTAAAGTCAAGGAATAACATATCCACTGCTTTCCCTTCATCCACAGAGCCAGTTATCTCGTCGTAGAAGGCAATTAGGTTAGTCAGGCATGACTTGCCCTTGGTGAATCCATACTGACTGTTCCTGATCACTTTCCTCTCCTCTAAGTGCTTCAGAATTGATTCCTTGAGGACTTGCTCCATGATTTTTCCAGGGACTGAGGTGAGGCTGACTGGCCTGTAGTTCCCCGGATCCTCCTCCTTCCCTTTTTTAAAGATGGGCACTACATTAGCCTTTTTCCAGTCTTCCGGGACCTCCCCGGATCGCCATGAGTTTTCAAAGATAATGGCCAATGGCTCTGCAATCACATCCGCCGACTCCTTTAGCACTCTCGGATGCAGCGCATCCGGTCCCATGGACTTGTGCTCGTCCAGATTTTCTAAATAGTCCCGAACCACTTCTTTCTCCACAGCGGGCTGGTCACCTCCTCCCCATGCTGTGCTGCCCAGTGCGGTAGTCTGAGAGCTGACCTTGTTCGTGAAGACAGAGGCAAAAAAAGCATTGAGTACATTAGCTTTTTCCACATCCTCTGTCACTAGGTTGCCTCCCTCATTCAGTAAGGTGCCCACACTTTTCTTGACTTTCTTCTTGTTGCTGACATGTTGTCATGCTGTGAACAGAAGAAGGGAGACAAGAGTCCCGCTAGCTCCCTGGAGGAGACTGGGCCTTGTCTGCCCTGTGTTCCTGTGGGAATGGGTATCCAGGGGCCTGCTGCGAAGTTCTGGGACCAGGGAATGGGTGGCTGGGGAGGGGTCTGTGGCTCAGGACACGTAGTAATAGTGTGCACAGCATAGAAGCCCCCTTCCATGTTCCTGTCTCTGTCCCAGCGACAGTCTTTCCCAAAGCAGCTGTCAGACAGGGAGAAAGTGAGAGAAGCAAAGGGAAGAAGAGATAGAGTCAGAGAGAGAAGGGCCATTCACAGTCCAAGAGCGCCTGGGAGCTGTTAATGATCTCATAGCATTCCCCACCTCAAACTGAAAGCCTAAGGTGTACCATATTAATTCTCTAAAGCCCTTTTATTCCAGAGAATTAAAGGTTTGTCAGTTTACAGCCCAGGGAGGAGACGACGCTGAGTGGCCTGAAGGTATCTACTACGAAGGGAAAAGTGCTGGTGGCCAATTAGAGCCCAACCTTACCGGGTGTCTCCTCAAGCTAAAACTGCTATAGAATGGGAGATCCAGGATATGCTACAGATGGATGTAATCCGCCCCTCTGGAAGTGCATGGGCATCTCCAGTGGTTCTAGTTCCCAAAACAGATGGGGAAATACGTTTTTGCGTGGACTACTGTAAGCTAAATGCTGTAACTCGCCCAGACAACTATCCAATGCCACGCACAGATGAAATATTAGAGAAACTGGGACGGGCCCAGTTCATCTCTACCTTGGACTTAACCAAGGGGTACTGGCAGGTACCGCTAGATGAATCCGCCAAGGAAAGGTCAGCCTTCACCACACATCTCAGGCTGTATGAATTTAATGTCCTCCCTTTTGGGCTGTGAAATGCACCCACCACCTTCCAAAGACTTGTAGATGGTCTCCTAGCGGGATTGGGAGAATATGCAGTCACCTACCTTGATGATGTGGCCATATTTTCGGATTCCTGGGCAGAACACCTGGAACATCTACAAAAAGTCTTTGAGCGCATAAGGGAGGCAGGACTAACTGTTTAGGCCTATTTGACACTTCTTAGCCTTAACAGAGTGACTTACCTTGGACACCAGGTGGGTCAAGGAACTATCAGCCCCCTACAGGCCAAAGTGGATGCTATCCAAAAGTGGCCTGTCCCAAGGTCAAAGAAACAGGTTCAATCCTTCTTAGCCTTGGCCGGATATTACAGGCGATTTGCACCGCAATACAGCCAAATCACTGCCCCACTGACAGACCTAACCAAAAAGAAAAAGCCAAATGCTGTTCAGTGGACCGAAGAGTGTCAGAAGGCCTTTAACCAGCTTAAAGCGACACTCATGTCTGACCCTGTGCAAAGGGCCCCAGACTTTGACAAACCGTTCCTAGTAACCACAGATGCTTCCGAGTGTGGTGTGTGAGTAGACTTAATGCAGGAAGGACCAAATCAAGAGTTCCATCCTGTCGTGTTTCTCAGCAAGAAGCTGTCTGAGAGGGAAAGCCATTGGTCAATCAGTGAAAAGGAATGTTACGCCATTGTCTACGCTCTGGAAAAGCTACGCCCATATGTTTGGGGACGGCATTTCCACCTGCAAACTGACCATGCTGCGCTACAGTGGCTTCATACTGCCACGGGAAAAAACAAAAAACTTATTCAGTGGAGTTTAGCTCTCCAAGATTTTGATTTCGACATCCAACACATATCAGGAGCTTCTAACAAAGTGGCTGTTTTCTGTAACTTTAAGGTTTTGCCCAGAGGGGGATCCTCTGTGTTTTGAATCTGATTACCCTGTAAAGTATTTTCCATCCTGATTTTACAGAGGTGATTCTTTTACCTTTTCTTTAATTAAAATTCTTCTTTTAAGAACGTGATTGATTTTTTCATTGTTCTTAAGATCCAAGGGCCTGTATTCACCTGTACAAATTGGTGAGGATTATTATCAAGCCTTCCCCAGGAAAGGGGGTGTAGGGCTTGGGGGGATATTTTGGGGAAAGACATCTCCAAGTGGTCTCTTTCCCTGTTCTTTGTTTAAAACGCTTGGTGGTGGCAGCATAGGGTTCAAGGACAAGGCAAAGTTTGTACCTTGAGGAAGTTTTTAACCTAAGCTGGTAAGAATAAGCCTAGGGGGTCTTTCATGCAGGTCCCCACATCTGTACCCTAGAGTTCAGAGTGGGGAAGGAACCCTGATGGGGGGAGGGGTAAAAGCTTCTCCCCTGGCTTGGGGCTTGCTGACACTTAGAGTTGCCAACTTTCTACTCACACAAAACCAACACATTTACCCTGCCTCCGCCCCTCCTTCAAGGCCCCGCCCCTTCTCCAAGGTCCTGCCCTCCACTTACTCCACCCCCCCCCCATCGCTCGCTCTCCCCACCCTCACTCACTCACTCATTTTCACTGGGCTGGGGCGGGGGGCTGGGGTGCAGGAGGCGGTGAGGGCTCCACCTGCGGGTGTGGGCTCCGGGGTTGGCCAGAAATGAGAAGTTCAGGGTGCGGGAGGGGAGCTCCAGGCTGAGGCAGGGAGGAGGTGATTGCTCCGGCTGGGGGTGTGGGCTCTGAGGTGGGGCCAGGATGAGGGGTTTGGGGTACAGGAGGGGGCTCCAGGCTGGGGGTGGAGCTGAGAAGTTTGGAATATGGGAGGGGCTCTGGGCTGAAGCAGGGAGTTGGGGTGTGGGAGGGGATATGGGCTTTGGGATGGGGTGTGGGTTCCAGGATGGGACCAGAAATGATGGGTTCAGGGTGTGGGAAGAGGCTCCAGACTGGGCCAGGGTGTTGGAGTGCGGAGGTTGAGGGTTCTGGCTGGGGGTGTGGACTCTGGTATGGGGCCAGGGATAAGGGGTTTGGGTTGCAGGAGAGGGCTCCAGGCTGGGGGTGGAGCTGAGGTGTTTGGAGTATGTGAGGGGGCTCCAGGCTGAGGTAGGGGGTTGGGGTGTTGGACAGGGTGTGGGCTCTGGGATGGGGCTGCGGGTTCCGCATTGGGGCCAGAAATGATGGATTTGGGGTCCAGGAGGGGGCTCCAGACTGGGGCTGAGGAGTTCGGAGTGCAGGAGGGGGATGGAGGTTGGGGTGCATGGGGGTTGAGGGCTTCAGGTGGGGGTGCAGGCTCTAGCGTGGGGCTAGGGATGAGGGTTTTGGGGTGGAGGAGGGGGCTCCAGGCTGGGAATGAGGGGTTTGGAGGGCTGGAGGGGGATCAGGGCTATGGCAGAGGGTTGGGGTGTGAGAGGGTCTAAGAGGTGCAGGCTCTGGGCAGCGCTTACCTCAAGCAGCTCCTGGAAGCAGCGGCATGTCCCCTCTCCAGCTCCTAGGCAGAGGCATGGCCAGGAGGGTCTGCGCGCTGCCCTGTCTACAGGCGCTGTCCCTGCAGTTTCCATTGGCTGCCGTTCCCACGTAGGAGCCAGAGGGCGGACATGCTGCTGCTTTCGGAAGCAGGCAGGGAGCCTGTCTTAGCCCCACTGCACCACCAATGGGACTTTTAACGGCCTGGTCAGTGGTGCTGACTGGAGCCACCAGGGTCCCTTTTCGACTGGGCGTTCCTGTGTATTTGCGGTGAGCAGTAGGAGCTGAGTTAAGGCTGGGCTGCCCAGCTCCCAGTTCACAGGAGCTTGAAACCTTTGTTCTGTCAAAAAAGGCTCAGTGGAGTAGTAAAAAGCGATCCTGCAGCACAGGCTCTGAGCACGTGGGGACTGTCCCTGGTGCTTTGGTGAGAAACGAGCTGATGCAGAGAGAACACCAGGGGTTCACAAATCACAGGCTGGGCGGATCGTCACTGGGGTCTCCCTTTCGCAAGACACCCTCCACGCTGGGAGCCCTGCCCGTTTCCCTGTTGTGCTTCTTGTGTTGCTCCCCACCAGGCCCGTCACACAGCGGGAGGAGCTCCCTGCAGCCGCACCAGGAAGTTTGGGCACTAAGCCGAACCTTGACCTTGATCCTGCTGCAATGTGAACCCCAGGGGAGAGGCTCGTTCACTGAATGCCCTGCTGGCCGAGGGGAACAGTGTCCAGGCTGGGAGAGAGGAGAGTCTCTCCCCTTGTTACCCACTGTGAAAGTAGAATGAATTATATTGAAATTATAATTCATTAAAGAAATGCTACTTGAAGGGTTTGTTGAAATATAGTTGTCAGGAAGAGAAACATTAAGGAGTGTGAGACAATGGGTCCTCAAACTAATTAATTTAGAGCTCCTGCTGAGCTAGGAGATTGCTAAACGTTAGTATGCAAATAAGATATGTATGTATATTTGTCAGTTTCTGCTTTCTTTTGTCTCTTATGTTAAATTGGCTTTGACTTAGCTGTATAAATAAAAAGAAAAGGAGTACTTGTGGAACCTTAGAGACTAACCAATTTATTTGAGCATAAGCTTTCGTGAGCTACAGCTCACTTCATTGGATGCATTCAGTGGAAAATACAGTGAGGAGATTTATATACACACAGAACATGAAAAAATGGGTGTTATCATACACACTGTAAGGAGAGTGATCACTTAAGATGAGCTATTACTAGCAGGAGAGCAGGGGGGTGGGGACGGGAAGAAAACCTTTTGTAGTGATAATCAAAGTGGGCCATTTCCAGCAGTTAACAAGAACGTCTGAGGAACGGGGGGGGGCGCTGTGTTCAATTGTGGATTTGTGTCCATTTATTCTTTTACGTAGAGACTGTCCAGTCTGTCCAATGGACATGGCAGAGGGGCGTTGCTGGCACATGATGGCATATATCACATTGGTAGATGTGCAAGTGAACGAGCCTCTGATCCTGTGGCTGATGTGATTAGGCCTTATGATGGTGTCCCCTGAATAGATATGTGGGCACAGTTGGTAACGGGCTTTGTTGAAAGGATAGGTTCCCGGGTTAGTGGTTTCTGTTGTGTGGTGTGTGGTTGCTGGTGAGTATTTGCTTCAGGTTGGGGGGCTGTCTGTAGGCAAGGACTGGCCTGTCTCCCAAGATTTGTGAGAGTGATAAGCTCACGAAAGCTTATGCTCAAATAAATTGGTTAGTCTCTAAGGTGCCACAAGTACTCCTTTTCTTTTTAAAAATGATTAGGGGGCTGGAGCACATGATTTATGAGGAGAGGCTGAGGGAACTGGGATTGTTTAGTCTGTGGAAGAGAAGAATGAGGGGGGATTTGATAGCTGCTTTCAACTACCTGTAGGGGGTTCCAAAGAGGATGGAGCTAGGCTGTTCTCAGTGGTAGCAGATGACAGAAGAAGGGAGTAATGGTCTCAAGTTGCAGTGGGGGAGGTTTAGGTTGGATGTTAGGAAAATCTTTTTCACTAGGAGGGTGGTGAAGCTCTGGAATGGGTTACCTAAGGAGGTGGTGGAATCTCCTTCCTTAGAGGTTTTTAAGGTCAGGCTTGACAAATCCCTGGCTGGGATGATTTAGCTGGGGATTGGTCCTGCTTTGAGCAGGGGGTTGGACTAGATGACCTCCTGAGGTCCCTTCCAACCCTGATATTCTATGATTCGATGACAGCCAGGGATTTTCCCAACTGGACAGTGTCTCTTTCCCCAGCCCGACGGGCTCGTTGTCCCTCACCTGATCCCCTCCCCATCCACCCTAAGCACAGAAATCAGAAGCCGAGGGGACGTCCCCTGCTTTCCCAGCACCTTCACATTGTCCCCGTGCTGCAGATAACACGCCTAGTGTGCCTGGGCTTCTCAGGACCAGCTCTAATGGATCCCAGGAAGAAGCACCGGCGCCAGCCTCATCCCGCTCGTGTTCTAGTACAAAACCTTCCCAGCCACCTTTCAGGCAGATGAAATGGGACGCTTGGTTTTAGGCCAAACAGAACACTCAGTCCGGACTGAGACGGGATGCTTTGTTTTGGTCAAACAGAACACTCAGTCCGGACTGAGAGGGTACGCTTCATGTCATGCCAAACAGAAGAACTCAGGCCCCACTGAGATGGGATGCTTCGTTTCAGACCAAACAGAACACTCAGGCCCCCCTGAGATGAGACTCTTCGTTTTGGGCCAGACAGAACACTCAGTCCAGCCTGAGATTTTTTATTTTTTTTTTAACTTTTCAATTTGCAGAAGATTTTGGAAATTTTCACTTTTGGTTCAACCTGAAATGTTCCCCTCCCCCACCCCCAGGTTTTGAAAATGCCAGTGAACCAGAGAACTCCATCATGGGCCCCACTCTCCTAGTAGATGGTGGGGTTCAATGGGACTGTGGGGAGATGGGTGGGGCGTTAGCCTGGAGCAGGGGAACAGCGCTTGTATGTGCGATGGAGCCTGGGCAGTGCCAGGACAGGTGGTGGGGATCACAGGGTCTCTGTGCTCAGGCGCTGGCCCTTGGATCTGCTGCTCCAACCTCTGCCGCACCAAGCACCATGGGGCATCCAGCCACCAGCCATGCATGGATGCAGAGACACTTGGGACTGGACCCACCAAGGGACTAAGGCCCATACCTGCCTCTTTGGGCGTCTTAATTCCAACACGCAGGCACTGCTGACAGCTGCAATACCCCGGTCAGCAGCCACCTACCCCTAGAGCCACCAGAGCCCTGATGCCGCCCTGCCCTCACTCATGCCTTTGTCCCCCACCCATCTGGCTTGTGGGCCCCGGGCTGAGTGGCATGCTCAGCACACCTCACCCCACACAAAGGGCGGGCAGCATGAAGCATGGCAGACATTTGGGGGTTGTGTCCCAACGAGGTGTTAGCAAAGCTGGATGAATGGCAGGCATGTTCACCTGAGGGGAATCAGAGACCTTATGTGCACAGAAATGTCAACGACAATGATACTTGAACTCGTGGTCTCCTGGCTCCCAGCTCAGTGCCCCTTCCCCTGTAAGGGCTACAGGCATTTGAGGGGAGGGTCCCTCTGTCACTCAATATGTGGGATAGTTTACCACTGATACGGGCAAAGGCGTGAGTGTCATCTCTTGGCGGGTCTGTCACACACCCTGCCCCAGCATGCCCTGCTCTCACACACTCTTCCCCCTCGTTCCCATTCAGCACAGATCCGGAGCTGGATCACGAGTCTCGCCATATCTGGGTTTCTCTTGATTTCTCGTGATCGCAAGGGAGCTGGTGAATTTTACGTCATTCAGAACGGCCACTCTCTCCCACGCAGTTCAGTGAGGCTCAATCCACTGGCTGCCCGGCTGCCCTTTCCTTGCCCCTGTGCAGATGGCAGGAAGTCTGCCCCAAGGAAAGATGAGCCCTGGCTCCCGTTGTTCGCAGTGGGACAGAACCCTGCCCCCAAAGTCAGACGTCTCCCTGCACAGCCCATTGTGATGCAGCCAGGGTGCCTGGCCCCTGCAGCTGGCTGGCCTCCCCAGGGCCAAGGGGAGGAAAGGACAGCAGGGTTCAGTTTTCAGCCTGGGGGTTGGTTTTTCTCCCAAAATGACTTGCCACGCAGTTACTTGCTCTCAGATTCGCTCACTCTCCTTTCTGCGACACAGCTCTGTCTGGCTGCGAGTAATGGCCTCCGAGATTTCCCAGAGGTGGCATCTGCCTCAGCACGAGGAGCCTAGCTGGAGCTGGGGAGGTAAACTGGAGGCTTTGTGGATGCTTGAGGGCATCCCCCAGCTGCTAGGGGTGGTGTCAATCATGGGAACCTACTGAACTGGCAAAGCTGACCTAGCCGGCAAGAACAAAGGTGAGACGCTGCTGACATTTTTTCTGTCCTGGCTGATTTCAGGCTCCTCTCTGGGTCTCTCCCGCCCTCGCTGGCATCGTGCTCTGTGGGGGTGTGAATGTGTTTAGATCACATCTCTCCTGCCCCAGGGTTCTCGCTGGGGCTCCGCAACCAATGGCATTTGGCTGTGGCATGTGCCCCACTCAGAACTCTGCCTGCAGCCTCGTCTAGCTGGACACCGAGGGCCTGGGGACATTGACAAGGTCAGCTGGCTGCTCCTGTGCTGCCAGGTCTGCATCAGGCCCCCGACTGCATTACACCCTTTACAGCCGGGCA